>NW_025727758.1:2570577-2873841 GCF_021461385.2 Schistocerca piceifrons
TACCTTGGACCTTCTTATTGACGATGCAGCACAGAAATTGCATCGGAATTAAATACAAAAGTCACAATGCCGACTTAAGTACAAGAGGACTGACACTCTTACTTCCTATGATTTGAACCTCTCCTAGGAGTCCAGTTTTAGATTCAGATGCTTCACTTTAGCTTTACTGTATACCTTGGAAATTCTTATTGACGGTGAAGCACAGAAACTGCATCAGAATTAAATTTAAAATGCACAGTGCCGACTTAAGTAAAAGAGGACTGACACTCTACCTTTCAATGATTTGAAGTTCTCCTGTGATTCCAGTTTTAGGATCCGATGTTTCACTTCAGGTTTACTGTATCCCTTGGACCTTTCTATTGACGATGAAACACAGAAATTACATCCGAATTTAATACAAAAGCCACAATGCCGACTTAAGTACATGAAGACTGTCACTCTAACTTTCTACGACTTGAACCTCTTCTGTGAGACCAGTTTTAGATTCCGATGCTTCACTTCAGGTTTACTGTATACCTTTGACCATCTTATTGACGATGAAACATAGTAATTGCATCCGAATTAAATTCAAAAGGCACAATGCCGACTTAAGTACAAGATAACTGTCACTTTAACTTCCTATGATTTGAACATCTCCTGTGAGTCCAGTTTTAGATTCCAATGCTCCACTTCAGGTTTTCTGTATCCCTTGGACCTTCTTACTGACGATGAAACATAGTAATTGCATGCGAATTTAATACAAAAGGCACAATGCCGAATTAAATACAAGAGGACTGACACTCTAACATTCTATGATGTGAATCTCTCCTGTGAGACCAGTTTTAGATTCCGATGCTTCACTTTAGGTGTACTGTATACCTTTGACCTTCTAATTGACGATGAAGCTCAGAAATTGCGTCGGAATTAAATTCAATAGGCACAATGCCGACTTAAGTACGAGAGGAGTGACGTTCTAACATTCTATGATTTGAACCTCTCCTGTGACTCCAGTTTTAGATTCCGATGCTTCACTTCAGGTTTACTGTATCCCTTGGACCTTTTTATTGACGATGAAACACAGAAATTGCATCCGAATTTAATACAAAAGGCACAATGCCGACTTAAGTACAAGAGGACTGACACTCTAACTTTCAATGATTTGAACCTCTCCTGTGAGTCCAGTTTTAGATTCCGATGCTTCACTTTAGGTTTTCTGTATCCCTTGGACCTTCTTACTGACGATGAAACACAGAAATTGCATCCGAATTTAATACAAAAGGCACAATGCTGACTTAAGTACAAGAGGACTGACACTCTAACTTTCTATGATTGGAACCTCTCCTGTGAGTCCAGTTTTAGATTCCGATGCTTCACTTCAGGTTTTTCTGTGTACCTTGGACCTTCTTATTGACGATGAAACACAGGAATTGCATCGGAATGAAATTCAAAAGGCACAATGCCGACTTAAGTACAAGAGGACTGACACTCAAATTTTCTATGATTTGAACCTCTCCTGTGAGTCCAGTTTTAGATTCCGATGCTTCACTTCAGGTTTACTGTATCCCTTGGACCTTCGTATTGACGATGAAACACAGAAATTGCATCCGAACTTAATTCAAACTCACAATGCCGACTTAAGTATAAGAGGACTGTCACTCTACCTTTCTATGTGCTGAACTTCTCCTGTGATTCCAGTTTTAGGATCCGAAGTTTCACTTCAGGTTTACTGTATCCCTTGGACCTTCTTATTGACGATGAAACACAGAAATTGCATCCGAATTTGATACAAAGGGCACAAAGCCGACTTAAGTACATGAAGACTGACACTCTAATTTTCTATGATTTGGACCTCTCCTGTGAGTCCAGTTTTAGATTCCGATACTTCACTTCAGGTTTACTGTCTAACTTGGACCTTCTTATTGACGATGAAACATAGTAATTGCATCCGAATGTAATACAAAAGCACAATGCCGAATTAAGTACAAGAGGACTGACACTCTAACTTTCAATGATTTGAACCTCTCCTGTGAGTCCAGTTGTAGATTCCAATGCTTCACCTCAGGTTTACTGTATACCTTGGACCTTATTATTGACGATGAAGCACAGAAATTGCGTCGGAATTAAACACAAAAGGCACAATGCCGACTTAAGTACAAGAGGACTTTCACTCTAAGTTTCTATGATTTGAACCTCTCCTGTGAGTCCAGTTTTAGATTCCGATGCTTCGCTTCAGGTTTTCTGTATACCTTGAACCTTCTTATTGACGATGAAACACAGAAATTGCATCCGAATTTAATACAAAAGTCACAATGCCGACTTAAGTACAAGAGGACTGACACTCTAACACTCTATGATGTGAATCTCTCCTGTGAGAGCAGTTTTAGATTCCGATGCTTCACTTTAGGTGTACTGCTTACCTTGGACCTTCTAATTGACGATGAAGCACAGAAATTGCGTCGGAATTAAATTCAAAAGGCACAATGCCGACTTAAGTACAAGAGGAGTGACGTTCTAACATTCTATGATTTGAACCTGTCCTGTGACTCCAGTTTTAGCTTCCGATGCTTCATTTCAGGTTTACTGTATCCCTTGGACCGTCTTATTGACGATGAAACACAGTAATTGCACCCGAACTTAATTCAGAATCACAATGCCGACTTAAGTACACGAGGACTAACACTCTTTCTATGATTTGAACCTCTACTGTGGGTCCAGTTTTAGATTCCGATGCTTCACTTCAGGTTTACTGTATCCCTTGGACCTTCTTACTGACGATGAAACATAGTAATTGCATGCGAATTTAATACAAAAGGCACAATGCCGAATTAAGTACAAGAGGAATGACACTCTAACATTCTATGATGTGAACCTCTACTGTGAGACCAGTTTTAGTTTCCGATGCTTCACTTCAGGTGTACTGCTTACCTTGGACCTTCTAATTGACGATGAAGCACAGAAATTGCGTCGGAATTAAATTCAAAAGGCACCATGCCGACTTAAGTACAAGAGGAGTGACGTTCTAACATTCTATGATTTGAACCTCTCCTGTGAGTCCAGTTTTAGATTCCGATGCTTCACTTCAGGTTTACTGTATCCCTTGGACCTTCTTATTGACGATGAAACACAGAAATTGCATCCGAAATTAATTCAAAATCACAATGCCGACTTAAGTATAAGAGGACTGACACTCTACCTTTCTATGATCTGAACCTCTCCTGTGATTCCAGTTTTAGGATCCGATGTTTCACTTCAGGTTTACTGTATCCCTTGGACCTTCTTGTTGACGAGGAAACACAGAAATTGCATCCGAATTTAATACAAAAGGCACAATGCCGACTTAAGTACATGAAGACTGACACTCTAATTTTCTATGATTTGAACCTCTCCTGTGAGCCTAGTTTTAGATTCCGATGCTTCACTTCAGGTTTACTGTCTAACTTGGACCTTCTTATTGACGATGAAACATAGTAATTGCATCCGAATTTAATACAAAAGGCACAATGCCGACTTTAGTACAAGAGGAATGACGTTCTAACATTCTATGATTTGAACCTCTCCTGGGACTCCAGTTTTAGATTCCGATGCTTCATTTCAGGTTTACTGTATCCCTTGGACCGTCTTCTTGACGATGAAACACAGTAATTGCACCCGAACTTAATTCAGAATCACAATGCCGACTTAAGTACACGAGGACTAACACTCTCTCTATGATTTGAACGTCTCCTGTGGGTCCAGTTTTAGATTCCGATGCTTCACTTCAGGTTTACTGTATCCCTTGGACCTTCTTGCTGGCGATGAAACATAGTAATTGCATGCGAATTTAATACAAAAGGCACAATGCCGAATTAAGTACAAGAGGACTGACACTCTAACATTCTATGATGTGAATCTCTCCTGTGAGACCAGTTTTTGATTCCGATGCTTCACTTTAGGTGTACTGGTTACCTTGGACCTTCTAATTGACGATGAAGCACAGAGATTGCGTCGGAATTAAATTCAAAAGGCACAATGGCAACTTAAGTACAAGAGGAATGACGTTCTAACAATCTATGATTTGAACCTCTCCTGTGACTCCAGTTTTAGATTCCGATGCTTCATTTCAGGTTTACTGTATCGCTTGGACCGTCTTATTGACGATGAAACACAGTAACTGCACCCGAAATTAATTCTGAATCACAATGCCGACTTAAGTACACGAGGACTAACACTCTTTCTATGATTTGAACCTCTCCTGTGGGTCCAGTTTTAGATTCCGATGCTTCACTTCAGGTTTACTGTATCCCTTGGACCTTCTTATTGACGATGAAACACAGAAATTGCATCCGAATTTAATACAAAAGGCACAATGCCGACTTATGTACAAGAGGACTGACACTCTAACTTCCAATGATTTGAATCTCTCCTGTGAGTCCAGTTTTAGATTCCGATGCTTCACTTCAGGTATTCTGTATCCCTTGGACCTTCTTACTGACGATAAAACACAGAAATTGCATCCGAATTTAATACAAAAGGCACAATGCCGACTTATGTACAAGAGGACTGACACTCTAACTTTCTATGATTGGAACCTCTCCTGTGAGTCCAGTTTCAGACTCCGATGCTTCACTTCAGTTTTACAGTATACCTAGGACGTTCTTATTGACGATGAAGCACAGAAACTGCGTCGGAATTAAATTCAAAAGGCACAATGAAGACTTAAGTACAAAAGGTCCGACACTCTATCATTCTATGATTTGGACCTCTCCTGTGAGTCCAGTTTTAGATTTTGATGCTTCACTTCAGGTTTACTGTATACCTTGGACCTTCTTATTAACGATGATGCACAGAAATTACATCGGAATTAAATTCAAAAGGCACAATGCCGACTTAAGTACAAGAGGACTGACACTCTAACATTCTATGATTTTAACCTCTCCTGTGAGTCCTGTTTTAGATCCCGATGCTTCACTTCAGGTTTTCTGTTTCCCTTGGACTTTCGTACTGGCGATGAAGCACAGAAATTGCATCGGAATTAAATTCAAATGGCACAATGCCGACTTAAGTACAAGAGGACTGACACTCTAACTTCTATGATTTGAACCTCTCCTGTGAGTCCAGTTTTAGATTCCGATGCTACACTACAGGTTTACTGTATACCTTGGACCTCCATATTGACGATGAATTACAGAAATTGCATCGGAATTAAATACAAAAGGCACAATGCCGACTTAAGTACAAGAGGACTGACACTCTAACTTTCTATGATTTGAACCTCTCCTGTGAGTCCAGTTTTAGATTCCGATGCTTCACTTAGGGTTTACTGTATCCCTTGGACCTTCTTATTGACGATGAAACACAGAAATTGCATCCGAATTTGATACAAAGGGCACAATGCCGACTTAAGTACATGAAGACTGACACTCTAATTTTCTATGATTTCGAACTCTCCTGTGAGTCCAGTTTTAGATTCCGATGCTTCACTTCAGGTTTACTGTCTAACTTGGACCTTCTTATTGACGATGATACATAGTAATTGCATCCGAATGTAATACAAAAGCACAATGCCGAATTAAGTACAAGAGGACTGACACTCTAACTTTCAATGATTTGAACCTCTCCTGTGAGTCCAGTTGTAGATTCCAATGCTTCACCTCAGGTTTACTGTATACCTTGGACCTTATGATTGACGATGAAGCACAGAAATTGCGTCGGAATTAAACACAAAAGGCACAATGCCGACTTAAGTACAAAAGGACTTTCACTCTAACTTTCTATGATTTGAACCTCTCCTGTGAGTCCAGTTTTAGATTCCAATGCTTCGCTTCAGGTTTACTGTATACCTTGAACCTTCTTATTGACGATGAAACACAGAAATTGCATCCGAATTTAATACAAAAGTCACAATGCCGACTTAAGTACAAGAGGACTGACATTCTAACTTTCTATGATTTGAACCTCCCCTATGAGTCCAGTTTTAGATTCGGATGCTTCACTTCAGGTTTACTGTATACCTTGGACCTTCTTATTGACGATGAAGCACAGAAATTGGATCGGAATTAAATACAAAAGTCACAATGCCGACTTAAGTACAAGAGGACTGACGCTCTTACTTTCTATGATTTGAACTTCTCCTAGGAGTCCAGTATTAGATTCCGATGCTTCACTTTAGCTTTACTGTATACCTTGGAAATTCTTATTGACGATGAAGCGCAGAAACTGCATCAGAATTAAATTTAAAATGCACAGTGCCGACTTAAGTAAAAGAGGACTGACACTCTACCTTTCTATGATTTGAACCTCTCCTGTGAGTCCAGTTTTAGATTTCGATGCTTCACTTCAGGTTTACTGTATCCCTTGGACATTCTTATTGACGATGAAACACAGAAATTGCAACCGAACTTAATTCTAAATCACAATGCCGACTTAAGTATAAGAGGACTGACACTCTACCTTTCTATGATCTGAAGTTCTCCTGTGATTCCAGTTTTAGGATCCGAAGTTTCACTTCAGGTTTACTGTATCCCTTGGACCATTTTATTGACGATGAAACACAGAAATTACATCCGAATTTAATACAAAAGCCACAATGCCGACTTAAGTACATGAAGACTGTCACTCTAACTTTCTACGATTTGAACCTCTTCTGTGAGACCAGTTTTAGATTCCGATGTTTCACTTCAGGTTTACTGTATACCTTGGACCATCTTATTGACGATGAAACATAGTAATTGCATCCGAATTAAATTCAAAAGGCACAATGCCGACTTAAGTACAAGAGAAGTGTCACTTTAACTTCTTATGATTTGAACATCTCCTGTGACTCCAGTTTTAGATTCCGATGCTTCATTTCAGGTTTACTGTATCGCTTGGACCGTCTTATTGACGATGAAACACAGTAATTGCACCCGAACTTAATTCAGAATCACAATGCCGACTTAAGTACACGAGGACTAACACTCTTTCTATGATTTGAACCTCTCCTGTGGGTCCAGTTTTAGATTCCGATGCTTCACTTCAGGTTTACTGTATCCCTTGGACCTTCTTATTGACGATGAAACACAGAAATTGCATCCGAATTTAATACAAAAGGCACAATGCCGACTTATGTACAAGAGGACTGACACTCTAACTTTCAATGATTTGAATCTCTCCTGTGAGTCCAGTTTTAGATTCCGATGCTTCACTTCAGGTTTTCTGTATCCCTTGGACCTTCTTACTGACGATGAAAAACAGAAATTGCATCCGAATTTAATACAAAAGGCACAATGCCGACTTATGTACAAGAGGACTGACACTCTAACTTTCTATGATTGGAACCTCTCCTGTGAGTCCAGTTTCAGACTCCGATGCTTCACTTCAGTTTTACTGTATACTTTGGACCTTCTTATTGACGATGAAGCACAGAAACTGCGTCGGAATTAAATTCAAAAATCACAATGAAGACTTAAGTACAAAAGGTCCGACACTCTATCATTCTATGATTTGGACCTCTCCTGTGAGTCCAGTTTTAGATTTTGATGCTTCACTTCAGGTTTACTGTATACCTTGGACCTTCTTATTAACGATGATGCACAGAAATTACATCGGAATTAAATTCAAAAGGCACAATGCCGACTTAAGTACAAGAGGACTGACAGTCTAACTTTCTATGATTTGAACCTCTCCTGTGAGTCCAGTTTTAGATTCCGATGCTTCACTTCAGGTTTACTGTATACCTTGGACCTTATGATTGACGATGAAGCACAGAAATTGCGTCGGAATTAAACACAAAAGGCACAATGCCGACTTAAGTACAAGAGGACTTTCACTCTAACTTTCTATGATTTGAACCTCTCCTGTGAGTCCAGTTTTAGATTCCGATGCTTCGCTTCAGGTTTACTGTATACCTTGAACCTTCTTATTGACGATGAAACACAGAAATTGCATCCGAATTTAATACAAAAGTCACAATGCCGACTTAAGTACAAGAGGACTGACATTCTAACTTTCTATGATTTGAACCTCCCCTATGAGTCCAGTTTTAGATTCGGATGCTTCACTTCAGGTTTACTGTATACCTTGGACCTTCTTATTGACGATGAAGCACAGAAATTGGATCGGAATTAAATTCAAAAGTCACAATGCCGACTTAAGTGCAAGAGGAGTGAGACTCTTACTTTCTATGATTTGAACTTCTCCTAGGAGTCCAGTATTAGATTCCGATGCTTCACTTTAGCTTTACTGTATACCTTGGAAATTCTTATTGACGATGAAGCGCAGAAACTGCATCAGAATTAAATTTAAAATGCACAATGCCGACTTAAGTAAAAGAGGACTGACACTCTACCTTTCTATGATTTGAACCTCTCCTGTGAGTCCAGTTTTAGATTCCGATGCTTCACTTCAGGTTTACTGTATCCCTTGGACATTCTTATTGACGATGAAACACACAAATTGCAACCGAACTTAATTCTAAATCACAATGCCGACTTAAGTATAAGAGGACTGACACTCTACCTTTCTATGATCTGAAGTTCTCCTGTGATTCCAGTTTTAGGATCCGATGTTTCACTTCAGGTTTACTGTATCCCTTGGACCATTTTATTGACGATGAAACACAGAAATTACATCCGAATTTAATACAAAAGCCACAATGCCGACTTAAGTACATGAAGACTGTCACTCTAACTTTCTACGATTTGAACCTCTTCTGTGAGACCAGTTTTAGATTCCGATGTTTCACTTCAGGTTTACTGTATACCTTGGACCATCTTATTGACGATGAAACATAGTAATTGCATCCGAATTAAATTCAAAAGGCACAATGCCGACATAAGTACAAGAGAAGTGTCACTTTAACTTCCTATGATTTGAACATCTCCTGTTACTCCAGTTTTAGATTCCGATGCTTCATTTCAGGTTTACTGTATCGCTTGGACCGTCTTATTGACGATGAAACACAGTAATTGCACCCGAACTTAATTCAGAATCACAATGCCGACTTAAGTACACGAGGACTAACACTCTTTCTATGATTTGAACCTCTCCTGTGGGTCCAGTTTTAGATTCCGATGCTTCACTTCAGGTTTACTGTATCCCTTGGACCTTCTTATTGACGATGAAACACAGAAATTGCATCCGAATTTAATACAAAAGGCACAATGCCGACTTATGTACAAGAGGACTGACACTCTAACTTTCAATGATTTGAATCTCTCCTGTGAGTCCAGTTTTAGATTCCGATGCTTCACTTCAGGTTTTCTGTATCCCTTGGACCTTCTTACTGACGATAAAACACAGAAATTGCATCCGAATTTAATACAAAAGGCACATTGCCGACTTATGTACAAGAGGACTGACACTCTAACTTTCTATGATTGGAACATCTCCTGTGAGTCTAGTTTCAGACTCCGATGCTTCACTTCAGTTTTACTGTATACTTTGGACCTTCTTATTGACGATGAAGCACAGAAACTGCGTCGGAATTAAATTCAAAAGGCACAATGAAGACTTAAGTACAAAAGGTCCGACACTCTATCATTCTATGATTTGGACCTCTCCTGTGAGTCCAGTTTTAGATTTTGATGCTTCACTTCAGGTTTACTGTATACCTTGGACCTTCTTATTAACGATGATGCACAGAAATTACATCGGAATTAAATTCAAAAGGCACAATGCCGACTTAAGTACAAGAGGACTGACACTCTAACTTTCTATGATTTTAACCTCTCCTGTGAGTCCTGTTTTAGATCCCGATGCTTCACTTCAGGTTTTCTGTTTCCCTTCGACTTTCGTACTGACGATGAACCACAGAAATTGCATCGGAATTAAATTCAAAAGGCACAATGCTGACTTAAGTACAAGAGGACTGACACTCTAACTTCTATGATTTGAACCTCTCCTGTGAGTCCAGTTTTAGATTCCGATGCTACACTACAGGTTTACTGTATACCTTGGACCTCCATATTGACGATGAATTACAGAAATTGCATCGGAATTAAATACAAAAGGCACAATGCCGACTTAAGTACAAGAGGACTGACACTCTAACTTTCTATGATTTGAACCTCTCCTGTGAGTCCAGTTTTAGATTCCGATGCTCCACTTAGGGTTTACTGTATCCCTTGGACCTTCTTATTGACGATGAAACACAGAAATTGCATCCGAATTTGATACAAAGGGCACAATGCCGACTTAAGTACATGAAGACTGACACTCTAATTTTCTATGATTTGGAACTCTCCTGTGAGTCCAGTTTTAGATTCCGATGCTTCACTTCAGGTTTACTGTCTAACTTGGACCTTCTTATTGACGATGAAACATAGTAATTGCATCCGAATGTAATACAAAACCACAATGCCGAATTAAGTACAAGAGGACTGACACTCTAACTTTCAATGATTTGAACCTCTCCTGTGAGTCCAGTTTTAGATTCCAATGCTTCACCTCAGGTTTACTGTATACCTTGGACCTTATTATTGACGATGAAGCACAGAAATTGCGTCGGAATTAAACACAAAAGGCACAATGCCGACTTACGTACAAGAGGACTTTCACTCTAACTTTCTATGATTTGAACCTCTGATTTGAGTCCAGTTTTAGATTCCGATGCTTCGCTTCGGGTTTACTGTATACCTTGAACCTTCTTATTGACGATGAAGCACAGAAATTGCATCCGAATTTAATACAAAAGTCACAATGCCGACTTAAGTACAAGAGGACAGACATTCTAACTTTCTATGATTTGAATCTCCCCTATGAGTCCAGTTTTAGATTCGGATGCTTCACTTCAGGTTTACTGTATACCTTGGACCTTCTTATTGACGATGGAGCACAGAAATTGCATCGGAATTAAATACAAAAGTCACAATGCCGACTTAAGTGCAAGAGGACTGACACTCTTACTTTCTATGATTTGAACCTCTACTAGGAGTCCAGTATTAGATTCCGATGCTTCACTTTAGCTTTACTGTATACCTTGGAAATTCTTATTGACGATGAAGCACAGAAACTGCATCAGAATTAAATTTAAAATGCACAATGCCGACTTAAGTAAAAGAGGACTGACACTCTACCTTTCTATGATTTGAACCTCTCCTGTGAGTCCAGTTTTAGATTCCGATGCTTCACTTCAGGTTTACTGTATCCCTTGGACCTTCTTATTGACGATGAAACACAGAAATTGCAACCGAACTTAATTCTAAATCACAATGCCGACTTAAGTATAAGAGGACTGACACTCTACCTTTCTATGATCTGAAGTTCTCCTGTGATTCCGGTTTTAGGATCCGATGTTTCACTTCAGGTTTACTGTATCCCTTGGACCTTTTTATTGACGATGAAACACAGAAATTACATCCGAATTTAATACAAAAGCCACAATGCCGACTTCAGTACATGAAGACTGTCACTCTAACTTTCTACGATTTGAACCTCTTCTGTGAGACCAGTTTTAGATTCCGATGTTTCACTTCAGGTTTACTGAATACCTTGGACCATCTTATTGACGATGAAACATAGTAATTGCATCCGAATTAAATTCAAAAAGCACAATGCCGACTTAAGTACAAGAGAACTGTCACTTTAACTTCCTATGATTTGAACATCTCCTGTGAGTCCAGTTTTAGATTCCAATGCTCCACTTCAGGTTTTCTGTATCCCTTGGACCTTCTTACTGACGATGAAACATAGTAATTGCATGCGAATTTAATACAAAAGGCACAATGCTGACTTAAGTACAAGAGGACTGACACTCTAACTTTCAATGATTTGAACCTCTCCTGTGAGTCCAGTTTCAGACTCCGATGCTTCACTTCAGTTTTACTGTATACCTTGGACCTTCTTATTGACGATGAAGCACAGAAACTGCGTCGGAATTAAATTCAAAAGGCACAATGAAGACTTAAGTACAAAAGGTCCGACACTCTATCATTCTATGATTTGGACCTCTCCTGTGAGTCCAGTTTTAGATTCCAATGCTTCACCTCAGGTTTACTGTATACCTTGGACCTTATTATTGACGATGAAGCACAGAAATTGCGTCGGAATTAAACACAAAAGGCACAATGCCGACTTAAGTACAAGAGGACTCTCACTCTAACTTTCTATGATTTGAACCTCTCCTGTGAGTCCAGTTTTAGATTCCGATGCTTCGCTTCAGGTTTACTGTATACCTTGAACCTTCTTATTGACGATGAAACACAGAAATTGCATCCGAATTTAATACAAAAGTCACAATGCCGACTTAAGTACAAGAGGACTGACATTCTAACTTTCTATGATTTGAACCTCCCCTATGAGTCCAGTTTTAGATTCGGATGCTTCACTTCAGGTTTACTGTATACCTTGGACCTTCTGATTGACGATGAAGCACAGAAATTGCATCGGAATTAAATACAAAAGTCACAATGCCGACTTAAGTACAAGAGGACTGACACTCTTACTTTCTATGATTTGAACCTCTCCTAGGAGTGCAGTATTAGATTCCGATGCTTCACTTTAGCTTTACTGTATACCTTGGAAATTCTTATTGACGATGAAGCGCAGAAACTGCATCAGAATTAAATTTAAAATGCACAGTGCCGACTTAAGTAAAAGAGGACTGACACTCTACCTTTCTATGATTTGAACCTCTCCTGTGAGTCCAGTTTTAGATTCCGATGCTTCACTTCAGGTTTACTGTATCCCTTGGACATTCTTATTGACGATGAAACACAGAAATTGCAACCGAACTTAATTCTAAATCACAATGCCGACTTAAGTATAAGAGGACTGACACTCTACCTTTCTATGATCTGAAGTTCTCCTGTGATTCCAGTTTTAGGATCCGAAGTTTCACTTCAGGTTTACTGTATCCCTTGGACCATTTTATTGACGATGAAACACAGAAATTACATCCGAATTTAATACAAAAGCCACAATGCCGACTTAAGTACATGAAGACTGTCACTCTAACTTTCTACGATTTGAACCTCTTCTGTGAGACCAGTTTTAGATTCCGATGTTTCACTTCAGGTTTACTGTATACCTTGGACCATCTTATTGACGATGAAACATAGTAATTGCATCCGAATTAAATTCAAAAGGCACAATGCCGACTTAAGTACAAGAGAAGTGTCACTTTAACTTCCTATGATTTGAACATCTCCTGTGACTCCAGTTTTAGATTCCGATGCTTCATTTCAGGTTTACTGTATCGCTTGGACCGTCTTATTGACGATGAAACACAGTAATTGCACCCGAACTTAATTCAGAATCACAATGCCGACTTAAGTACACGAGGACTAACACTCTTTCTATGATTTGAACCTCTCCTGTGGGTCCAGTTTTAGATTCCGATGCTTCACTTCAGGTTTACTGTATCCCTTGGACCTTCTTATTGACGATGAAACACAGAAATTGCATCCGAATTTAATACAAAAGGCACAATGCCGACTTATGTACAAGAGGACTGACACTCTAACTTTCAATGATTTGAATCTCTCCTGTGAGTCCAGTTTTAGATTCCGATGCTTCACTTCAGGTTTTCTGTATCCCTTGGACCTTCTTACTGACGATGAAAAACAGAAATTGCATCCGAATTTAATACAATAGGCACAATGCCGACTTATGTACAAGAGGACTGACACTCTAACTTTCTATGATTGGAACCTCTCCTGTGAGTCCAGTTTCAGACTCCGATGCTTCACTTCAGTTTTACTGTATACTTTGGACCTTCTTATTGACGATGAAGCACAGAAACTGCGTCGGAATTAAATTCAAAAGGCACAATGAAGACTTAAGTACAAAAGGTCCGACACTCTATCATTCTATGATTTGGACCTCTCCTGTGAGTCCAGTTTTAGATTTTGATGCTTCACTTCAGGTTTACTGTATACCTTGGACCTTCTTATTATGATGATGCACAGAAATTACATCGGAATTAAATTCAAAAGGCACAATGCCGACTTAAGTACAAGAGGACTGACAGTCTAACTTTCTATGATTTGAACCTCTCCTGTGAGTCCAGTTTTAGATTCCGATGCTTCACTTCAGGTTTACTGTATACCTTGGACCTTATGATTGACGATGAAGCACAGAAATTGCGTCGGAATTAAACACAAAAGGCACAATGCCGACTTAAGTACAAGAGGATTTTCACTCTAACTTTCTATGATTTGAACCTCTCCTGTGAGTCCAGTTTTAGATTCCGATGCTTCGCTTCAGGTTTACTGTATACCTTGAACCTTCTTATTGACGATGAAACACAGAAATTGCATCCGAATTTAATACAAAAGTCACAATGCCGACTTAAGTACAAGAGGACTGACATTCTAACTTTCTATGATTTGAACCTCCCCTATGAGTCCAGTTTTAGATTCGGATGCTTCACTTCAGGTTTACTGTATACCTTGGACCATCTTATTGACGATGAAACATAGTAATTGCATCCGAATTAAATTCAAAAGGCACAATGCCGACATAAGTACAAGAGAAGTGTCACTTTAACTTCCTATGATTTGAACATCTCCTGTTACTCCAGTTTTAGATTCCGATGCTTCATTTCAGGTTTACTGTATCGCTTGGACCGTCTTATTGACGATGAAACACAGTAATTGCACCCGAACTTAATTCAGAATCACAATGCCGACTTAAGTACACGAGGACTAACACTCTTTCTATGATTTGAACCTCTCCTGTGGGTCCAGTTGTAGATTCCGATGCTTCACTTCAGGTTTACTGTATCCCTTGGACCTTCTTATTGACGATAAAACACAGAAATTGCATCCGAATTTAATACAAAAGGCACAATGCCGACTTATGTACAAGAGGACTGACACTCTAACTTTCAATGATTTGAATCTCTCCTGTGAGTCCAGTTTTAGATTCCGATGCTTCACTTCAGGTTTTCTGTATCCCTTGGACCTTCTTACTGACGATAAAACACAGAAATTGCATCCGAATTTAATACAAAAGGCACAATGCCGACTTATGTACAAGAGGACTGACACTCTAACTTTCTATGATTGGAACCTCTCCTGTGAGTCCAGTTTCAGACTCCGATGCTTCACTTCAGTTTTACTGTATACTTTGGACCTTCTTATTGACGATGAAGCACAGAAACTGCGTCGGAATTAAATTCAAAAAGCACAATGAAGACTTAAGTACAAAAGGTCCGACACTCTATCATTCTATGATTTGGACCTCTCCTGTGAGTCCAGTTTTAGATTTTGATGCTTCACTTCAGGTTTACTGTATACCTTGGACCTTCTTATTAACGATGATGCACAGAAATTACATCGGAATTAAATTCAAAAGGCACAATGCCGACTTAAGTACAAGAGGACTGACACTCTAACTTTCTATGATTTTAACCTCTCCTGTGAGTCCTGTTTTAGATCCCGATGCTTCACTTCAGGTTTTCTGTTTCCCTTGGACTTTCGTACTGACGATGAAGCACAGAAATTGCATCGGAATTAAATTCAAAAGGCACAATGCTGACTTAAGTACAAGAGGACTGACACTCTAACTTCTATGATTTGAACCTCTCCTGTGAGTCCAGTTTTAGATTCCGATGCTACACTACAGGTTTACTGTATACCTTGGACCTCCATATTGACGATGAATTATAGAAATTGCATCGGAATTAAATACAAAAGGCACAATGCCGACTTAAGTACAAGAGGACTGACACTCTAACTTTCTATGATTTGAACCTCTCCTGTGAGTCCAGTTTTAGATTCCGATGCTCCACTTAGGGTTTACTGTATCCCTTGGACCTTCTTATTGACGATGAAACACAGAAATTGCGTCCGAATTTGATACAAAGGGCACAATGCCGACTTAAGTACATGAAGACTGACACTCTAATTTTCTATGATTTGGAACTCTCCTGTGAGTCCAGTTTTAGATTCCGATGCTTCACTTCAGGTTTACTGTCTAACTTGGACCTTCTTATTGACGATGAAACATAGTAATTGCATCCGAATGTAATACAAAAGCACAATGCCGAATTAAGTACAAGAGGACTGACACTCTAACTTTCAATGATTTGAACCTCTCCTGTGAGTCCAGTTTTAGATTCCAATGCTTCACCTCAGGTTTACTGTATACCTTGGACCTTATTATTGACGATGAAGCACAGAAATTGCGTCGGAATTAAACACAAAAGGCACAATGCCGACTTACGTACAAGAGGACTTTCACTCTAACTTTCTATGATTTGAACCTCTGATGTGAGTCCAGTTTTAGATTCCGATGCTTCGCTTCAGGTTTACTGTATACCTTGAACCTTCTTATTGACGATGAAGCACAGAAATTGCATCCGAATTTAATACAAAAGTCACAATGCCGACTTAAGTACAAGAGGACAGACATTCTAACTTTCTATGATTTGAATCTCCCCTATGAGTCCAGTTTTAGATTCGGATGCTTCACTTCAGGTTTACTTTATACCTTGGACCTTCTTATTGACGATGGAGCACAGAAATTGCATCGGAATTAAATACAAAAGTCACAATGCCGACTTAAGTACAAGAGGACTGACACTCTTACTTTCTATGATTTGAACCTCTACTAGGAGTCCAGTATTAGATTCCGATGCTTCACTTTAGCTTTACTGTATACCTTGGAAATTCTAATTGACGATGAAGCACAGAAACTGCATCAGAATTAAATTTAAAATGCACAATGCCGACTTAAGTAAAAGAGGATTGACACTCTACCTTTCTATGATTTGAACCTCTCCTGTGAGTCCAGTTTTAGATTCCGATGCTTCACTTCAGGTTTACTGTATCCCTTGGACCTTCTTATTGACGATGAAACACAGAAATTGCAACCGAACTTAATTCTAAATCACAATGCCGACTTAAGTATAAGTGGACTGACACTCTACCTTTCTATGATCTGAAGTTCTCCTGTGATTCCAGTTTTAGGATCCGATGTTTCACTTCAGGTTTACTGTATCCCTTGGACCTTTTTATTGACGATGAAACACAGAAATTACATCCGAATTTAATACAAAAGCCACAATGCCGACTTCAGTACATGAAGACTGTCACTCTAACTTTCTACGATTTGAACCTCTTCTGTGAGACCAGTTTTAGATTCCGATGTTTCACTTCAGGTTTACTGAATACCTTGGACCATCTTATTGACGATGAAACATAGTAATTGCATCCGAATTAAATTCAAAAAGCACAATGCCGACTTAAGTACAAGAGAACAGTCACTTTAACTTCCTATGATTTGAACATCTCCTGTGAGTCCAGTTTTAGATTCCAATGCTCCACTTCAGGTTTTCTGTATCCCTTGGACCTTCTTACTGACGTGGACACATAGTAATTGCATGCGAATTTAATACAAAAGGCACAATGCTGACTTAAGTACAAGAGGACTGACACTCTAACTTTCAATGATTTGAACCTCTCCTGTGAGTCCAGTTTCAGACTCCGATGCTTCACTTCAGTTTTACTGTATACCTTGGACCTTCTTATTGACGATGAAGCACAGAAACTGCGTCGGAATTAAATTCAAAAGGCACAATGAAGACTTAAGTACAAAAGGTCCGACACTCTATCATTCTATGATTTGGACCTCTCCTGTGAGTCCAGTTTTAGATTCCAATGCTTCACCTCAGGTTTACTGTATACCTTGGACCTTATTATTGACGATGAAGCACAGAAATTGCGTCGGAATTAAACACAAAAGGCACAATGCCGACTTAAGTACAAGAGGACTCTCACTCTAACTTTCTATGATTTGAACCTCTCCTGTGAGTCCAGTTTTAGATTCCGATGCTTCGCTTCAGGTTTACTGTATACCTTGAACCTTCTTATTGACGATGAAACACAGAAATTGCATCCGAATTTAATACAAAAGTCACAATGCCGACTTAAGTACAAGAGGACTGACATTCTAACTTTCTATGATTTGAACCTCCCCTATGAGTCCAGTTTTAGATTCGGATGCTTCACTTCAGGTTTACTGTATACCTTGGACCTTCTGATTGACGATGAAGCACATAAATTGCATCGGAATTAAATACAAAAGTCACAATGCCGACTTAAGTACAAGAGGACTGACACTCTTACTTTCTATGATTTGAACCTCTCCTAGGAGTCCAGTTTTAGATTCCGATGCTTCACTTTAGCTTTACTGTATACCTTGGAAATTCTTATTGACGATGAAGCACAGAAACTGCATCAGAATTAAATTTAAAATGCACAATGCCGACTTAAGTAAAAGAGGACTGACACTCTACCTTTCTATGATTTGAACCTCTCCTGTGAGTCCAGTTTTAGATTCCGATGCTTCACTTCAGGTTTACTGTATCCCTTGGACCTTTTTATTGACGATGAAACACAGAAATTACATCCGAATTTAATACAAAAGCCACAATGCCGACTTAAGTACATGAAGACTGTCACTCTAACTTTCTACGATTTGAACCACTTCTGTGAGACCAGTTTTAGATTCCGATGTTTCACTTCAGGTTTACTGTATACCTTGGACCATCTTATTGACGATGAAACATAGTAATTGCATCCGAATTAAATTCAAAAGGCACAATGCCGACTTAAGTACAAGAGAACTGTCACTTTAACTTCTTATGATTTGAACATCTCCTGTGAGTCCGGTTTTAGATTCCAATGCTCCACTTCAGGTTTTCTGTATCCCTTGGACCTTCTTACTGACGATGAAACACAGAAATTGCATCCGAATTTAATACAAAAGGCACAATGCTGACTTAAGTACAAGAGGACTGACACTCTAACTTTCTACGATTGGAACCTCTCCTGTGAGTCCAGTTTCAGATTCTGATGCTTCACTTCAGGTTTACTGTATACCTTGGACCTTCTTATTGACGATGAAGCACAGAAACTGCGTCGGAATCAAATTCAAATGGCACAATGAAGACTTAAGTACAAAAGGTCCGACACTCTAACATTCTATGATTTGGACCTCTCCTGTGAGTCCAGTTTTAGATTCCGATGCTTCACTTCAGGTTTACTGTATCCCTTGGACCTTCTTATTGACGATGAAACACAGAAATTGCATCCGAACTTAATTCAAAATCACAATGCCGACTTAAGTATAAGAGGACTGTCACTCTACGTTTCTATGAGCTGAACTTCTCCTGTGATTCCAGTTTTAGGATCCGATGTTTCACTTCAGGTTTACTGTATCCCTTGGACCTTCTTATTGACGATGAAACACAGAAATTGCATCCGAATTTGATACAAAGGGCACAATGCCGACTTAAGTACATGAAGACTGACACACTAATTTTCTAAGATTTGGACCTCTCCTGTGAGTCCAGTTTTAGATTCCGATGCTTCACTTCAGGTTTACTGTCTAACTTGGACCTTCTTATTGACGATGAAACATAGTAATTGCATCCGAATGTAATACAAAAGCACAATGCCGAATTAAGTACAAGAGGACTGACACTCTAACTTTCAATGATTTGAACCTCTCCTGTGAGTCCAGTTTTAGATTCCAATGCTTCCCCTCAGGTTGACTGTATACCTTGGACCTTAATATTGACGATGAAGCACAGAAATTGCGTCGGAATTAAACACAAAAGGCACAATGCCGACTTAAGTACAAGAGGACTGACACTCTTACTTTCTATGATTTGAACCTCTCCTAGGAGTCCAGTTTTAGATTCCGATGCTTCACTTTAGCTTTACTGTATACCTTGGACCTTCTTATTGACGATGAAGCACAGAAACCGCATCAGAATTAAATTTAAAATGCACAATGCCGACTTAAGTAAAAGAGGACTGACACTCTAACTTTCTATGATTTGAACCTCTCCTATGACTCCAGTTTTAGATTCCGATGCTTCACTTCAGGTTTACTGTATCCCTAGGACCTTCTTATTGACGATGAAACACAGAAATTGCATCCGAACATAATTCAAAATCACAATGCCGACTTAAGTATAAGAGGACTGATACTCTACCTTTCTATGATCTGAAGTTCTCCTGTGATTCCAGTTTTAGGATCCGATGTTTCACTTCAGGTTTACTGTATCCCTTGGACCTTTTTATTGACGATGAAACACAGAAATTACATCCGAATTTAATACAAAAGCCACAATGCCGACTTAAGTACATGAAGACTGTCACTCTAACTTTCTACGATTTGAACCTCTTCTGTGAGACCAGTTTTAGATTCCGATGCTTCACTTCAGGTTTACTGTATACCTTGGACCATCTTATTGACGATGAAACATAGTAATTGCATCCGAATTAAATTCAAAAGGCACAATGCCGACTTAAGTACAAGAGAACTGTCACTTTAACTTCCTGTGATTTGAACATCTCCTGTGAGTCCAGTTTTAGATTCCAATGCTCCACTTCAGGTTTTCTGTATCCCTTGGACCTTCTTACTGACGATGAAACATAGTAATTGCATGCGAATTTATTACAAAAGGCACAATGCCGAATTAAGTACAAGAGGACTGACACTCTAACATTCTATGATGTGAATCTCTCCTGTGAGACCAGTTTTAGATTCCGATGCTTCACTTTAGGTGTACTGTATACCATTGACCTTCTAATTGACGATGAAGCTCAGAAATTGCGTCGGAATTAAATTCAAAAGGCACAATGCCGACTTAAGTACAAGAGGAGTGACGTTCTAACATTCTATGATTTGAACCTCTCCTGTGACTCCAGTTTTAGATTCCGATGCTTCATTTCAGGTTTACTGTATCCCTTGGACCGTCTTATTAACGATGAAACACAGTAATCGCACCCTAATTTAATTCAGAATCACAATGCCGACTTAAGTACACGAGGACTAACACTCTTTCTATGATTTGAACCTCTCCTGTGGGTCCAGTTTTAGATTACGATGCTTCACTTCAGGTTTACTGTATCCCTTGGAGCTTTTTATTGACGATGAAACACAGAAATTGCATCCGAATTTAATACAAAAGGCACAATGCCGTCTTAAGTACAAGAGGACTGACACTCTAAATTTCAATGATTTGAACCTCTCCTGTGAGTCCAGTTTTAGATTCCGATGCTTCACTTTAGGTTTTCTGTATCCCTTGGACCTTCTTACTGACGATGAAACACAGAAATTGCATCCGAATTTAATACAAAAGCCACAATGCTGACTTAAGTACAAGAGGACTGACACTCTAACTTTCTATGATTGGAACCACTCCTGTGAGTCCAGGTTCAGATTCCGATGCTTCACTTCAGGTTTACTGTATACCTTGGACCTTCTTATTGACGATGAAGCACAGAAACTGCGTCGCAATCAAATTCAAAAGGCACAATGAAGACTTAAGTACAAAAGGTCCAACACTCTAACATTCTATGATTTGGACCTCTCCTGTGAGTCCAGTTTTAGATTCCGATGCTTCACTTCAGGTTTACTGTATACCTTGGACCTTCTTATTAACGATGATGCACAGAAATTACATCGCAATTAAATTCAAAAGGCACAATGCCGACTTAAGTACAAGAGGACTGACACTCTAACTTTCTATGATTTGAACCTCTCCTGTGAGTCCAGTTTTAGATTCCGATGCTTCACTTCAGGTTTACTGTATCGATTGGACCTTCTTATTGGCGAAGAAATACAGAAATTGCATCCGAATTTAATACATAAGGCACAATACCGACTTAAGTACAAGAGGACTTACACTCTAACTTTCTGTGATTTGAACCTCTCCCGTGAGTCCGGTTTTAGATTCAGATGCTTCTCTTCAGGTTTACTGTATACCTTGGAATATCTTATTGACGATGAGTCACAGAAATTGGATTGGAATTAAATTCAAAAGGCACAATGCCGACTTAAGTACAAGAGGACTGAGGTTTACTGTATACCTTGGAATTTCTTATTGACGATGAGTCACAGAAATTGGATCGGAATTAAATTCAAAAGGCACAATGCCGACTTAAGTACAAGAGGACTGACACTCTAACTTTCTAAGATTTGAACCTCTCCTGTGAGTCCAGTTTTCGATTCCAATGCTTCACCTCAGGTGTACTGTATACCTTGGACCTTCTTAATAATGATGATGCACAGAAATTACATCGGAATTAAATTCCAAAAGCTCAATGCCGACTTAAGTACAAGAGGACTGACACTCTAACTTTCTATGATTTGAACCTCTCCTGTGAGTCCTGTTTTAGATTCCGATGCTTCACTTCAGGTTTTCTGTTTCCCTTGGACTTTCGTATTGACGATGAAGCACAGAAATTCCATCGGAATTAAATTCAAAGCCACAATGCCGACTTAAGTACATGAGGACTGACACTCTAATTTTCTATGATTTGAACCTCTCCTGTGAGTCCAGTTTTAGATTCCGATGCTTCACCTCAGGTTTACTGTATCGATTGGACCTTCTTATTGGCGAAGAAACACAGAAATTCCATTCGAATTTAATACAAAAGGCACAATGCCGGTTTAAGTACAAGAGGACTTACACTCTAACTTTCTATGATTTAAACCTCTCCTGTGAATCCGGTTTTAGATTCCGATGCTTCACTTCAGGTTAACTGATTCCTTGGACCTTCTTATTGACGATGAAACACAGGAATTGTAACCGAATTTAATACAAAAGGCACAATGCCAACTTAAGTACAAGAGGACTGACAGACTAACTTTCTATGATTTGAACCTCTCCTGTGAGTCCAGTTTTAGATTCCGATGCTTCACTTCAGGTTTACTGTATACCTTGGACCTTCTTATTGACGATGAAGCTCAGAAATTGCATTGGAATTAATTTCAAAAGGCACAATGCCGACTTAAGAACAAAAGGACTGACACTCTAACTTTCTATGATTTGAACATCTCCTGTCAGACCAGTTTTACATTCCGATGCTTCACTTCAGTTTTACTGTATCCCTTGGACCTTCTTATTGACGATGAAACACAGAAATTGCATCCGAATTTAATACAAAAGGCACAATGCCGACTAAAGTACAAGAGGACTGACACTCTAACTTTCTATGATTTGAACCTCGCCTGGTAGTCCAGTTTTAGATTCCGATACTTCACTTCAGGTTTACTGTATACCTTGGACCACCTTATTGACGATGAAACACAGAAATTGCATCGGTATTAAATACCAAAAGCACAATGCCGACTTTAGTACACGAGGACTGACACTCTAACTTTCTATGATTTGAACATCTCCTGTGAGTCAAGTTTTAAATTCCGATGCTTCACTTCAGATTTACTGTATCCCTTGGACCTACTTATTTACGATGAAACACAGGTATTGCAACCGAATTTAATACAAAAGGCACAATGCCGACTTAAGTACAAGAGGACTGACAGACTAACTTTCTATGATTTGAACCACTCCTGTGAGTCCAGTTTTAGATTCCGATGCTTCACTTCAGGTTTACTGTATACCTTGGATCTTCTTATTGACGATGAAGCTCAGAAATTGCATTGGAATTAATTTCAAAAGGCAAAATGCTGACTTAAGTACAAAAGGACTGACACTCTAACTTTCTGTGATTTGAACATCTCCTGTCAGACCAGTTTTACATTCCGATGCTTCACTTCAGTTTTACTGTATCCCTTGGACCTTCTTATTGACGATGAAACACAGAAATTGCATCCGAATTTAATTCAAAAGGCACAATGCCAACTTACGTACAAGAAGACTGACACTCTAACTTTCTATGATTTGAACCTCTCCTGTAAGTCCAGTCTTAGATTCAGATGCTTCACTTCAGGTTTACTGTATACCTTGCAATTTCTTATTGACGATGAGACACAGAAATCGGATCGGAATTAAATTCTAAAGGCACAATGCCGACTTAAGTACAAGAGGACTGACACTTTAACTTTCTATGATTTGAACCTCTCCTGTGAGTCCAGTTTTAGATTCCAATGCTTCACTTCAGGTTTACTGTATACCTTGGACCTTCTTATTGACGATGAAACACAGAAATTGCATCGGAATTGAATTCAAAAGGCACAGTGAGGACTTAAGTACAGGAGAACTGACACTCTTATTTTCTATGATTTGAACCTCTCCTGTGAGTCCAGTTTTAGATTCCGATGCTTTGCTACAGGTTTAATGTATACCTTGGACCTTCTTATTGACGATGAAGCACAGAAATTGCATCGGAATTAAATTCAAATGGCACAACGCCGACTTAAGTACAAGAGGACTGACACTCTAACTTTCTATGATTTGAACCTTTCCTGTGAGTCCAGTTTTAGATTCCGATGCTTCACTTCAGGTTTACTGTATCCCTTGGACCTTTTTATTGACGATGAAGCACAGTAATAGCATCGGAAGTAAACTCATAAGGCACAATACCGACATAAGTACAAGAGGACTGATACACAAACTTTCTATGATTAGAACCACTCGTGTGAGTCCAGTTTTGGATTCCGATGTTTTACTTCAGGTTTACTGTATCCCTTGGACCTTCGTATTGACGATGAAAAAAAGAAATTGCATCCGAATTTTATACAAAAGGCACAATGCTCACTTAAGTAAAAGAGGACTGACACTCTCACTTGATATGATTTGAACCACTCCTGTGAGTCCGGTTTTATATTCCGATGCTTCACTTCTGGTTTACTGTATACCTTGGACCTTCTTATTGACGATGAAGCACATAAATAGCATCGGAATTAAATTCAAAAGGCACAATGCCGACTTAAATACAAGAGGACTGACACTCTAACTTTCTATGATTTGAACCTCTCCTGTGAGTCCAGTTTTAGGTACCGTGCTTCACTTCAGGTTTACTGTATCCCTTGGACCTTCTTATTGACGATGAAACACAGAAATTGCATCCGAATTTTATACAAGAGACACAATGCCGACTTAAGTACGAGACGACTGAAACTCTAACTTTCTATGACTTGAACCTCTCCTGTGAGTCCAGTTTTAGATTCCGATGCTTCACTTCAGATTTACCGTATACCTTGCACTGTCTTATTGACGATGTAACACAGAAATTGCATCGGAATTAAATTCAAAAGGATCAATGCCGGCTTAAATACAAGAGGACTGACACTCTAACTTTCTATGATTTGAACATCTCCTGTGAGTCAAGTTTTAAATTCCGATGCTTCACTTCAGATTTACTGTATCCCTTGGACCTACTTATTTACGATGAAACACAGGTATTGCAACCGAATTTAATACAAAAGGCACAATGCCGACTTAAGTACAAGAGGACTGACAGACTAACTTTCTATGATTTGAACCACTCCTGTGAGTCCAGTTTTAGATTCCGATGCTTCACTTCAGGTTTACTGTATACCATGGATCTTCTTATTGACGATGAAGCTCAGAAATTGCATTGGAATTAATTTCAAAAGGCAAAATGCTGACTTAAGTACAAAAGGACTGACACTCTAACTTTCTGTGATTTGAACATCTCCTGTCAGACCAGTTTTACATTCCGATGCTTCACTTCAGTTTTACTGTATCCCTTGGACCTTCTTATTGACGATGAAACACAGAAATTGCATCCGAATTTAATTCAAAAGGCACAATGCCGACTTACGTACAAGAGGACTGACACTCTAACTTTCTATGATTTGAACCTCTCCTGTAAGTCCAGTCTTAGATTCAGATGCTTCACTTCAGGTTTACTGTATACCTTGCAATTTCTTATTGACGATGAGACACAGAAATCGGATCGGAATTAAATTCTAAAGGCACAATGCCGACTTAAGTACAAGAGGACTGACACTTTAACTTTCTATGATTTGAACCTCTCCTGTGAGTCCAGTTTTAGATTCCAATGCTTCACTTCAGGTTTACTGTATACCTTGGACCTTCTTATTGACGATGAAACACAGAAATTGCATCGGAATTGAATTCAAAAGGCACAGTGAGGACTTAAGTACAGGAGAACTGACACTCTTATTTTCTATGATTTGAACCTCTCCTGTGAGTCCAGTTTTAGATTCCGATGCTTTGCTACAGGTTTAATGTATACCTTGGACCTTCTTATTGACGATGAAGCACAGAAATTGCATCGGAATTAAATTCAAATGGCACAACGCCGACTTAAGTACAAGAGGACTGACACTCTAACTTTCTATGATTTGAACCTTTCCTGTGAGTCCAGTTTTAGATTCCGATGCTTCACTTCAGGTTTACTGTATCCCTTGGACCTTTTTATTGACGATGAAGCACAGTAATAGCATCGGAAGTAAACTCATAAGGCACAATACCGACATAAGTACAAGAGGACTGATACACAAACTTTCTATGATTAGAACCACTCGTGTGAGTCCAGTTTTGGATTCCGATGTTTTACTTCAGGTTTACTGTATCCCTTGGACCTTCGTATTGACGATGAAAAAAAGAAATTGCATCCGAATTTTATACAAAAGGCACAATGCTCACTTAAGTAAAAGAGGACTGACACTCTCACTTGATATGATTTGAACCACTCCTGTGAGTCCGGTTTTATATTCCGATGCTTCACTTCTGGTTTACTGTATACCTTGGACCTTCTTATTGACGATGAAGCACATAAATAGCATCGGAATTAAATTCAAAAGGCACAATGCCGACTTAAATACAAGAGGACTGACACTCTAACTTTCTATGATTTGAACCTCTCCTGTGAGTCCAGTTTTAGGTACCGTGCTTCACTTCAGGTTTACTGTATCCCTTGGACCTTCTTATTGACGATGAAACACAGAAATTGCATCCGAATTTTATACAAGAGACACAATGCCGACTTAAGTACGAGACGACTGAAACTCTAACTTTCTATGACTTGAACCTCTCCTGTGAGTCCAGTTTTAGATTCCGATGCTTCACTTCAGATTTACCGTATACCTTGCACTGTCTTATTGACGATGTAACACAGAAATTGCATCGGAATTAAATTCAAAAGGATCAATGCCGGCTTAAATACAAGAGGACTGACACTCTAACTTTCTATGATTTGAAGCTCTCATGTGGGTCCAGTTTTAGATTCCGATGCTTCACTTCAGGTTTACTGTATCCCTTGGCCCTTTTTATTGACGATGGAGCACAGTAATTGCATCGGAATTAAACTCATAAGGCACAATGCCGACATAAGTACAAGAGGACTGACACTTTAACTTTCTATGATTTGAACCACTCCTGTGAGTCCAGTTTTAGATTCCGATGCTTCACTTCGGGTATACTGTATCCCTTGGACCCTCGTATTGACGATGAAATACAGAAATTGCATCCGAATTTTATACAAAACGCACAATGCTGACTTACGTAAAAGAGGACTGATACTCTCACTTTCTATGATTTGCACCTCTCCTGTGAGTCCAGTTTTATATTCCGATGCTTCACTTCAGGTTTACTGTATACCTTGGACCTTCTTATTGACGATGAAGCACAGAAATTGCATCGGATTTAAATTCAAAAGGCACAATGCCGACTTAAATACAAGAGGACAGACACACTAACTTTCTATGACTTGAACCTCTCCTGTGAGTCCAGTTTTAGATTCCGATACTTCACTTCAGGTTTACTGTATACCTTGGACCTCCTTATTGACGATGAAACACAGAAATTGCATCCGAATTTAATACAAAAGGCAAAATGCCGACTTAAGTACAAGAGGACTGACACTCTAACTTTCTATGATTTGAACTTCTCCTGTGAGTCAAGTTTTAAATTCCGATGCTTCACTTCAGATTTACTCTATCCCTTGGACCTACTTATTGACGATGAAACACAGGAATTGCAACCGAATTTAATAAAAAAGGCACAATGCCGACTTAAGTACAAGAGGACTGACACTCTAACTTTCTGTGATTTGAACATCTCCTGTCAGACCAGTTTTACATTCCGATGCTTCACTTCAGTTTTACTGTATCCCTTGGACCTTCTTATTGACGATGAAACACAGAAATTGCATCCGAATTTAATTCAAAAGGCACAATGCCAACTTACGTACAAGAGGACTGACACTCTAACTTTCTATGATTTGAACCTCTCCTGTAAGTCCAGTCTTAGATTCAGATGCTTCACTTCAGGTTTACTGTATACCTTGCAATTTCTTATTGACGATGAGACACAGAAATCGGATCGGAATTAAATTCTAAAGGCACAATGCCGACTTAAGTACAAGAGGACTGACACATTAACTTTCTATGATTTGAACCTCTCCTGTGAGTCCAGTTTTAGATTCCAATGCTTCACTTCAGGTTTACTGTATACCTTGGACCTTCTTATTGACGATGAAACACAGAAAATGCATCGGAATGGAATTCAAAAGGCACAATGAGGACTTAAGTACAGGAGAACTGACACTCTTACTTTCTATGATTTGAACCTCTCCTGTGAGACCAGTTTTAGATTCCGATGCTTTGCTACAGGTTTAATGTATACCTTGGACCTTCTTATTGACGATGAAGCACAGAAATTGCATCGGAATTAAATTCAAATGGCACAACGCCGACTTAAGTACAAGAGGACTGACACTCTAACTTCCTATGATTTGAACCTTTCCTGTGAGTCCAGTTTTAGATTCCGATGCTTCACTTCAGGTTTACTGTATCCCTTGACCCTTTTATTGATGTTGAAGCACAGTAATAGCATCGGAATTAAACTCATAAGGCACAATACCGACATAAGTACAAGAGGACTGATACACAAACTTTCTATGATTAGAACCACTCGTGTGAGTCCAGTTTTGGATTCCGATGTTTCACTTCAGGTTTACTGTATCCCTTGGACCTTCGTATTGACGATGAAAAAAAGAAATTGCATCCGAATTTTATACTAAAGGCACAATGCTCACTTAAGTAAAAGACGACTGACACTCTCACTTGATATGATTTGAACCACTCCTGTGAGTCCGGTTTTATATTCCGATGCTTCACTTCTGGTTTACTGTATACCTTGGACCTTCTTATTGACGATGAAGCACAGAAATAGCATCGGAATTAAATTCAAAAGGCACAATGCCGACTTAAACACAAGAGGACTGACACTCTAACTTTCTATGATTTGAACCTCTCCTGTGAGTCCAGTTTTAGGTACCGTGCTTCACTTCAGGTTTACTGTATCCCTTGGACCTTCTTATTGACGATGAAACACAGAAATTGCATCCGAATTTTATACAAGAGACACAATGCCGACTTAAGTACGAGACGACTGAAACTCTAACTTTCTATGACTTGAACATCTCCTGTGAGTCCAGTTTTAGATTCCGATGCTTCACTTAAGATTTATCGTATACCTTGCACTGTCTTATTGACGATGTAACACAGAAATTGCATCGGAATTAAATTCAAAAGGATCATTGCCGACTTAAATACAAGAGGACTGACACTCTAACTTTCTATGATTTGAAGCTCTCATGTGAGTCCAGTTTTAGATTCCGATGCTTCACTTCAGGTTTACTGTATCCCTTGGCCCTTTTTATTGACGATGGAGCACAGTAATTGCATCGGAATTAAACTCATAAGGCACAATGCCGACATAAGTACAAGAGGACTGACACTCTAACTTTCTATGATTTGAACCACTCCTGTGAGTCCAGTTTTAGCTTCCGATGCTTCACTTCGGGTTTACTGTATCCCTTGGACCCTCGTATTGACGATGAAATACAGAAATTGCATCCGAATTTTATACAAAACGCACAATACTGACTTACGTAAAAGAGGACTGATACTCTCACTTTCTATGATTTGCACCTCTCCTGTGAGTCCAGTTTTATATTCCGATGCTTCACTTCAGGTTTACTGTATACCTTGGACCTTCTTATTGACGATGAAGCACAGAAATTGCATCGGATTTAAATTCAAAAGGCACAATGCCGACTTAAATACAAGAGGACTGACACACTAACTTTCTATGACTTGAACCTCTCCTGTGAGTCCAGTATTAGATTCCGATACTTCACTTCAGGTTTACTGTATACCTTGGACCTCCTTATTGACGATGAAACACAGAAATTGCATCCGAATTTAATACAAAAGGCACAATGCCGACTTAAGTACAAGAGGACTGACACTCTAACTTTCTATGATTTGAACCTCTCCTGTGAGTCCAGTTTTAGATTCCGATGCTTCACTTCAGGTTTACTGTATACCTTGGACCTTCTTATTGACGATGAAACACAGAAACTGCATCGGAATTAAATGTAAAATGCACAATGCTGACTTAAGTAAAAGAGGACTGACACTCTAACTTCTATGATTTGAACCTCTCCTGTGAGTCCAGTTTTAGATTCCGATGCTTCACTTCAGGTTTACTGTATACCTTGGACCTCCTTATTGACGATGAATTACAGAAATTGCATCGGAATTAAATACAAACGGCACTATGCCGACTTAAGTACAAGAGGACTGACACTCTAACTTTCTATGATTTGAACCTCTCCTGTAAGTCCAGTTTTAGATTCAGATGCTTCACTTCAGGTTTACTGTATACCTTGCAATTTCTTATTGACGATGAGACACAGAAATCGGATCGGAATTAAATTCTAAAGGCACAATGCCGACTTAAGTACAAGAGGACTGACATTCTAACTTTCTATGATTTGAACCTCTCCTGTGAGTTCAGGTTTACATTAAGATGCTTCACTTCAGGTTTACTGTATCCCTTAAGGAGGAGTCATAGAACCCATTGTATATCATAGCGACGCAATTTCTGTGTTTAGTTCGTCAATGTGACGGAGAGAGGGATGCAGTAAAGAAGGATTAGTGCATCGGAAAGGATATACTCGTTTCCCAAAAAAAATTTTGTCGTTTCCAAAGAAACGTAACTCGATGTAGAAGGAGATGTCATGGAACACATAGTATTTCACAGCGAGGCAATTTCTGTGTTAATTCGTAAATGTGAGGGAGCGAGGGATGCAGTAAACAAGGAATAGTGCATCGGAGAGGAGATACTCATACCCCAAAAGAAAATCCTGTCGTTTCTATAGAAACGTTACTCGATTTAGAAGTTCATAATACGCATAGTATTTCATAGCCCCGCAATTTCTGTCTTAATTCGTCAATGTGAGGGAGCGAGGGATGCAGTAAAGAAGGAATAGTGCATCAGATAGGAGAAAGTCGTATCTCAAAAGATAATCCTGTCGTTTCCATGGATAAGTTACTCGGTGCAGAAGGAGAAATCATAGAACACATAGTAATTCATGGCGACGAAATTTCTGTGTTAATTCGTCAATGTGAGGGAGCGAGGGATGCAGTAAAGAAGGAATAGTGCATCGGAAAGGAGTTAGTCGTATCCCAAAAGAAAATCTTCTCGTTTCTATAGAAACGTTACTCGATTTAGAAGGAGAAGTCATAGAACCCATAGTATTTCATAGCGACGCAATCTTTGTGATAATTCGTCAATGTGAGGGAGCGAGAGATGCAGTAAAGAAGGAATACTGCATCCGAATGGAGATACTCATATCCCAAAAGAAAATCCTGTCGTTTCCATAGACACGTTACACGATTTAGAAGGAGAGGTCATAGAACACATAGTATGTCATAGCGACGCAATTTCTGAGTAAATTCGACAATGTGAGGCAGCGAGGGATGCAGTAAAGAAGGAGTATTGCATCGGTAAGGAGAAAATCGTATCCCAAAAGAAAATCCTGGCGTCTCCATAGAAGTGTTACTCGTTTTAGAAGGTCACAAAACCCATAGTATTTCATAGTGCCGCGATTTCTGCGTTAATTCGGCAATGTGAGGGAGCGAGGGATACAGAAAAGAGGGAATAGTGGATCGGAAAGGAGAAAGTCGTATCCCAAAAGAAAATCCTGTCGTTTCCATACAAACGTTATTCGATTTAGAAGGAGAAGTCGTAGAACACATAGTATTTCATAGCGACGCAATTTCTGTGTTAATTCGTCATTGTAAGGGAGCGAGGGATGCAGTAAAGTGGGAATAGTGCATCGGAGAGGAGATACTCATACCCCAAAAGAAAATCCTGTCGTTTCCATAGAAACGTTAATCGATTTAGAAGGTCATAAAACTCATAGTATTTCATAGCCCCGCAATTTCTGTCTTAATTCGTCAATGTGAGGGAGCGAGGGATGCAGTAAAGAAGGAATAGTGCATCAGATAGGAGAAAGTCGTATCTCAAAAGATAATCCTGTCGTTTCCATGGATAAGTTACTCGGTGCAGAAGGAGAAATCATAGAACACATAGTAATTCATAGCGACGAAATTTCTGTGTTAATTCGTCAATGTGAGGGAGCGAGGGATGCAGTAAAGAAGAAATAGTGCATCGGAAAGGAGTTAGTCGTATCCCAAAAGAAAATCTTCTCGTTTCTATAGAAACGTTACTCGATTTAGAAGGAGAAGTCATAGAACCCATAGTATTTCATAGCGACGCAATCTCTGTGATAATTCTTCAATGTGAGGGAGCGAGAGATGCAGTAAAGAAGGAATACTGCATCAGAATGGAGATACTCATATCCCAAAAGAAAATCCTGTCTTTTCCATAGAAACGTTACTCGCTCTAGAGGGAGATGTCATGGAACACATAGTATTTCACAGCGAGGCAATTTCTGTGTTAATTCGTAAATGTGAGGGAGCGAGGGATGCAGTAAACAAGGAATAGTGCATCGGAGAGGAGATACTCATACCCCAAAAGAAAATCCAGTCGTTTCCATAGATACGTTACTCGATTTAGAAGGTCATAAAACGCATAGTATTTCATAGCCCCGCAATTTCTGTCTTAATTCGTCAGTGTGAGGGAGCGAGGGATGCAGTAAAGGAGGAATAGTGCATCAGATAGGAGAAAGTCGTATCTCAAAAGATAATCCTGTCGTTTCCATGGATAAGTTACTCGGTGCAGAAGGAGAAATCATAGAAAACATAGTAATTCATAGCGACGAAATTTCTGTGTTAATTCGTCAATGTGAGGGAGCGAGGGATGCAGTCAAGAAGGAATAGTGCAACGGAAAGGAGTTAGTCGTATCCCAAAAGAAAATCCTTTCGTTTCCATAGAAACGTTACTCGATTTAGAAGGCGATGTCATAGAACACATAGTATTTCATAGCGACGCAATTTCTGTGTTTAGTTCGTCATTGTGACGGAGCGATAGATGCAGTAAATAAGGAATAGTGCATCGGAAAGGAGATACTCGTTTCCCAAGAAAAATTTTGTCGTTTCCAAAGAAACGTAACTCGATGTAGAAGGAGATGTCTTGGAACACATAGTATTTCACAGCGACGCAGTTTATGTGTTAATTCGACAATGTGAGGGAGCGAGGGATGCAGTAAAGAAGGAATAGTGCATCGGAGAGGAGATACTCGTATGCCAAAAGAAAATCCTGTCTTTTCCATGGAAAAGTTACTCGATTTAGAAGGAGAAATCATAGATCCTATAGTATCTCATAGCCCCGCCATTTCTGTCTTAATTCGTCAAAGTGAGGGAGCGTGGGATGCAGTAAAGAAGGAATAGTGCATCGAAAAGGAGAAAGTCGTAACTCAAAAGATAATCCTGTCGTTTCCAAAGATACGTTACTCGATTTAGAAGGAGAAGTCATAGAACACATAGCATTTCATAGCGACGCAATTACTGTGTTAATTCGTCAATGTGACGGAGCGAGGGAAGCAGTAAATAAGGAATAGTGCATCGGAAAGGAGATACTTGTATCCCAAAAAAAATTCTGTCGTTTCCATATAAACGTCACTCGATTTAGAAGGAGATGTCATAGAACACATAGTATTTCATAGCGACGTAATTTCTGTGTTAATTCGTCAATGTGAGGGAGCGAGGGATGCAGTAAAGCAGGATTAGTGCATCGAGAAGGAGATGGTCGTATCCCAAAAAAATCCTGTTTTTTCCATAGAAACGTAACTCGATTTAGAATTAGAAGTCATAGATCCCATAGTATTTCATAGCCCCGCAATTTTTGTCTTAAGTCGTCAATGTGAGGGTGCGAGGGATGCAGTAAAGAAGGAATAGTGTCATGGAACACATAGTATTTCATAGCGACGCAGTTTCTGTGTTAATTCGTCAATGTTAGGGAGCGAGGGGTGCAGTAAAGAAGGATTAGTGCATCGAGGAGATAGTTGTCTCCCAAAAGAAAATCCTGTCTTTTCCATAGAAACGGAACTCGATTTAGAAGGAGAAGTCATACATCCCATAGTATTTCATAGCCCCGCAACTTCTGTGTTAATTCGTCAATGTGAGGGAGCGAGGGATGCAGTAAAGAAGGAATAGTGCATCAGAAAAGAGATACTTGTATCCCAAAAGAAAAACCTGTCGTTACCATAGAAACGTTGCTGGATTTAGATGGAGAAGTCATAGAACCCATAGTACTTAATAGCGACGTAGTTTCTGTGTTAATTCGTCAAAGTGTGGGACCTAGGGATGCAGTAAAGAAAGAATAGTGCATCGGAAAGGAGATACTCGTAAACCCAAAAGGAGATCCTTTCGTTTCCATAGAAACGTTACTCGACTCAGAAGGAGATGTCATAGAACACATTGTATTTCATAACGACGCAATTTCTGTGTTAATTCGTGAATGCGAGGGAGCGAGAGATGCAGTAAAGAAGGAATAGAGCATCGGAAAGGAGAAAGTCCTATCCCAAAAGAAAATCCTGTCGTATCCATAGAAACGTTACTCGATTTAGAAGGAAAAGTCATAGAACACATAGGATTTCACAGCGAGGCAATTTCTGTGTTAATTCGTCAATGTGAGGGAGGGAGGGATGCAGTAAACAAGGAATAGTGCATCGGAGAGGAGATACTCATACCCCAAAAGAAAATCCTGTCGTTTCCATAGAAACGTTACTCGATTTAGAAGGTCATAAAACGCATAGTATTTCATAGCCCCGCAATTTCTGTCTTAATTCGTCAATGTGAGGGAGCGAGGGATGCAGTAAAGAAGGAATAGTGCATCAGAAAGGAGAAAGTCGTATCTCAAAAGATAATCCTGTCGTTTCCATGGATAAGTTACTCGGTGCAGAAGGAGAAATCATAGAACACATAGTAACTCATAGCGACGAAATTACTGTGTTAATTCGTCAATATGAGGGAGTGAGGGATGCAGTAAAGAAGGAATAGTGCATCGGAAAGGGGTTAGTCGTATCCCAAAAGAAAATCTTCTCGTTTCTATAGAAACGTTACTCGATTTAGAAGGAGAAGTCATAGAACCCATAGTATTTCATAGCGACGCAATTTCTGTGATAATTCGTCAATGTGAGGGAGCTTGGGATGCAGTAAAGAAGGAATACTGCATCCGACTGGAGATACTCATATCCCAAAAGAAAATCCTGTCGTTTCCATAGAAACGTTACACGATTTAGAAGGAGAGGTTATAGAACACATAGTATTTCATAGCGACGCTATTTCTGTGTTAATTCGTCAGTGTGAGGGGGCGAGGAATGCAGTAACGAAGGAATATTGCATCAGAAAGGAGATAGTCGTATCCCAAAAAAAATCCTGTCGTTTCCATAGAAATGTTACTCGTTTTAGAAGGTCATAACACCCATAGTAATTCACAGTGCCGCGATATATGTGTTAATTCGTCAATGTGAGGGAGCGAGGGATGCAGAAAAGAAGGATTAGTGCATCGTAAAGGAGAACGCCGTATCCCAAAAGAATATCCTGTCGTATCCATACCAACGTAACTCAATTTAGAAGGAGAAGTCTTAGAACCTTAGAATGGCGACGCAATTTCTGTGTTAATTCGTCAATGTGAGGGAGCGAGGGATTCAGTAAAGAAGGAATAGTGCATCGGAAAGGAGATACTCGTATCCCAAAAGAATATCCTGTCGCTTCCATAGAAACGTTACTCGTTTTAGAAGGTCATAAAACCCATAGTATTTCATAGCGCCGTGATTTCTGTGTTAATTGCTCAATGTTAGGGAGCGAGGGATGGAGTAAAGAAAGAATAGTGCATCGGAAATGAGATACTCGTATCCCAAAAGAAAATTATTTTTGTTTCCATAGAAACATTACTCGATTTAGAAGGAGATGTCATAGAACCCATAGTATTTCATAGCGACGCAATTTCTGTGTTAATTCGTCAGTGTGAGGGGGCGAGGAATGCAGTAAAGACGGAATATTGCATCGGAATGGAGATACTCGTATCCCAAAAAAAATTATTGTCGTTTCCATTGAAACGTTACTCGATTTAGAAGGAGAAGTCATAGAACCCATAGTATGTTATAGAGAAGCAATTACTGTGTTACTTCGTCAATGTGAGGGAGTGAGCAATGCAGTAAAGAAGGAATAGTGCACCGGAGAGGAGATACTCGTATCCCAAAAGAAAATCCTGTCCCTTCCATAGAAACGTTACTCGTTGTAGAAGGTCATAAAACCCATAGTATTTCATAGCGCCGTGATTTCTATGTTAATTCGTTAATGTGAGGGCGAGAGGGATGCAGTAAAGAAGGAATAGAGCATCGGAAAGGAGAAAGTCGTATCCCAAAAGAAAATCCTGTCGTATTCATAGAAACGTTACTCGATTTAGAAGGAAAAGTCATAGAATCCATAGTATTTCATAGCGACGTAATATCAGTGTTAATTCGTCAATGTGATGGAGTGAGGGATGTAGTAAATAAGGAATAGTGCATCGGAAAGGAGATAGTTGTATCCCAAAAGAAGATCCTGTCGTTTCCATAGAAACGATACTCGATTTAGAAGGAGATGCCATAGAACCCATAGTATTTCGTGGCGACGCAATTTCTGTGTTAATTCGTCAATGTGAGGGACCGAGGTATGCAGTACAGACGGAATAGTGCTTCGGAAAGCAGATACTCGTAACCCAAAAGAAAATCCTGTCGTTTCCAAAGAAACGTTACTCGATTTAGAGGGAGTCATAGTACCCATAGTATTTCATAGCCCCGCAATTTCTGTGTTAATTCGTCAATGTAGATGTGCGAGGGATGCAGTAAGGAAGGAATAGTGCATCGGAAAGGAGAAAGTCGTATCCCAAAAGAAAATCCTGTCGTATCCATAGAAACGTTACTCGATTTAGAGGGAAAAGTCATAGAACACATAGGATTTCACAGCGAGGCAATTTCTGTGTTAATTCGTCAATGTGAGGGAGCGAGGGATGCAGTAAACAAGGAATACTGCATCCGACTGGAGATACTCATATCCCAAAAGAAAATCCTGTCGTTTCCATAGAAACGTTACACGATTTAGAAGGAGAGGTCATAGAACACATAATATTTCATAGCGACGCTATTTCTGTGTTAATTCGTCAATGTGAGGGGGTGAGAGATGCAGTAAAGAAGGAATAGTGCATCGGAAAAGAGGTACTCGTATCCCAAAAGATAAACCTGTCGTTTCCATAGAAACGTTACTAGATTTAGAAGGTCATGAAACCCATAGTATTTCATAGCCCCGCAATTTCTGTGTTAATTCGTCAATGTGAGGGAGCGAGGGATGTAGTAAAGAAGGAATGGTGCATCGGAAAGGAGATAGTCGTATCCCAAAAGAAGATCCTGTCGTTTCCATAGAAGCGTTACTCGATTTAGAAGGAGATGTCATAGAACACATAGTATTTCATAACGACGCAATTTCTGTGTAAATTCGTCAATGCGAGGGAGCGAGGGATGCAGTAAAGAAGGAAGTGTGCTTCCGAATAGAGATACTCGTATCCCAAAAGAACATCCTGTCGTTTCCATAGAAACGTTACTCGATCTAGAAGGAGATGTCATGGAACAAATAGTATTTCATAGCGACGCAATGTCTGTGTTCATTCGTCAATGTGAGGGAGCGAGGGATGCAGTAAAGAAGGAATAGTGCATCGGAGAGGAGATACTTTTATTCCAAAAGAAAATCCTGTCGTTTCCATAGGAACGTTACTAGATTTCGAAGGTCATAAAACCCATAGTATTTCATAGCAAAGCAATTTCTGTGTTAATTCGTCAATGTCAGGGAGCGAGGGATGCAGTAAAGAAGGAATAGTGCATCGGAGAGGAGATACTTGTATTCAAAAAGAAAATCCTGTCGTTTCCATACGGACGTTACTCGATTTCGAAGGTCATAAAACGCATAGTATTTAATAGCCCCGCAATTTCTGTGTTAATTCCTCAATGTCAAGGAGCGAGGGATGCAGTAAAGAAAGAATAGTGCATCGGAAATGAGATACTCGTATCCCAAAAGAAAATAATTGTTGTTTCCATAGAAACATTAATCGATTTAGAAGGAGATGTCATAGAACCCATAGTATGTTATAGGGAAGCAATTACTGTGTTACTTCGTCTATGTGAGGGAGTGAGCGATGCAGTAAAGAAGGAATAGTGCATCGGAGTGGAGATACTCGTATCCCAAAAGAAAATCCTGTCGTTTCCAAAGGAACGTTACTCGATTTAGAAGGAGAAGTTATAGTACCCATAGTATTTCATAGCCCCGCAATTTCTGTGTTAATTCGTCAATGTAGATGTGCGAGGGATGCAGTAAGGAAGGAATAGTGCATCGGAAAGGAAAAGTCGTATCCCAAATGAAAATCCTGTCTTTTCCATAGAAACGTTACTCGATTTAGAAGGAGAAGACATAGAACCCATTGTATTTCATAGCGACGCAATATCTGTGCTAATTCGTCAATATGAGGGAGTGAGAGATGCAGTAAAGACGGAATAGTGCATCGGAAAGGAGATAGTCGTATCCCAAAAGAATATCCTGTCGTTTCCATACCAACGTAACTCGATTTAGAAGGAGAAGTCTTTGAACCCATAGTATTTCATAGCGACGCAATGTCTGTGTTAATTCGTCAATGTGAGGGAGAGAGGGATGCAGTAAAGACGGAATAGTGCATCGGAAAGGAGATAGTCGTATCCCAAAAGAAGATTCTGTCGTTTCCATAGAAACGTTTTTCGCTTTAGAAGGAGATGTCATAGAACACATAGTATGTCATTACGACGCAATTTCTGTGATAATTCGACAATGCGAGGGAGCGAGGAATGCAGAAAAGTAGGATTAGTGCATCGGATAGGAGATACTCGTATCCCAAATGAAAATCCTGTCGTTGCCATAGAAACGTTATTCGATTTAGAAGGAGAAGTCATAGAACCCATTGTATTTCATAGCGACGCAATTTCTGTGTTAATTCGTCAATGTGAGGGAGCGAGAGATGCAGTAAAGAAGGAATAGTGCATCGGAAAAGAGGTACTCGTATCCCAAGAGATAAACCTGTCGTTTCCATAGAAACGTTACTCGATTTAGAAGGTCATGAAACCCATAGTATTTCATAGCCCCGCAATTTCTGTGTTAATTCGTCAATGTGAGGGAGCGAGGGATGCAGTAAAGAAGGAATGGTGCATCGGAAAGGAGATAGTCGTATCCCAAAAGAATATCCTGTCCTTTCCATACCATCGTAACTCGATTTAGAAGGAGAAGTCATAGAACCCATAGTAATTCATAGCGACGCAATTTCTGTGTTAATTCGTCAATGTGAGGGAGAGAGGGATGCAGTAAAGACGGAATAGTGCATCGGAAAGGAGATAGTCGTATCCCAAAAGAAGATCCAGTCGTTTCCATAGAAACGTTACTGGATGTAGAAGGAGACGTCACAGAACCCATAGTATTTCACAGCGACACAATTTCTGTGTTAATCCGTCAATGTGAGGGAGCGAGGGATGCAGTAAAGAAGGAATAGTGTATCGGAAAGGAGATACTCGTATCCCAAAAGAAAATCCAGTCGTTCCCATAGAAACGATACTCGATTTTAAAGGAGGATTCATTGAACCCATAGTATTTCATAGGGGCGCAATATCTGTGGTAATTCGTCAATGTGAGTTAGCGAGGGATGCAGAAAAGGAGGAATACTGCATCGGAAAGAAGATAGTCGTATCCCAAAAGAAGGAGATGTCATAGGACACATAGTATTACATACCGACGCAATTTCTGTGTTAATTCGTCAGTGTGAGGGGGCGAGGAATGCAGTAAAGAAGGAATAGTGCATCGGAGAGGAGATACTCGTATCCCAAAAGAAAATCCTGTCGTTTCCATAGAAACGTTACTCGATTTAGAAGGTCATAAAACCCATAGTATTTCATAGCGCCGTGTTATCTGTGTTAATTCGTCAGTGTGAGGGAGAGAGGGATGCAGTAAAGACGGGATAGAGCATCGGAAAGGAGATAGTCGTATCCCAAAATAAGATCCTGTCGTTCCACAGAAACGTTTTTCGCTTTAGAGGGAGATGTCATAGACCACATAGTATGTCATTACGACGCAATTTCTGTGATAATTCGTCAATGCGAAGGGCGGCGGAAGAAGTAAAGAAAGAATAGTGCATCGGAAAGGAGATGCATCCCAAAAGAAAATCCTGTCGTTTCCATAGAAACGTAATCGATTTAGAGGGAGAAGTCATAGAACCCATAGAATGTTATAGAGAAGCAATTTCTGTGTTAATCCGTCAATGTGAGGGAGCGAGGGATGCAGTAAAGAAGGAATAGTGCATCGGAAAGGAGATACTCGTATTCCAAAAGGAAATCGAGTCGTTCCCATAGAAACGTTACTCGATTTTAAAGGAGGTATCATTGAACCCATAGTATTTCATAGGGGCGCAATTTCTGTGTTAATTCGTCAATGTGAGTTAGCGAGGGATGCAGAAAAGAAGGAATAGTGCATCGGAAAGGAGATAGTCGTATCCCAAAAGAAGGAGATGTCATAGGACACATAGTATATCACACCGACGCAATATCTGTGTTAATCCGTCAATGTGTGGGAGCGAGCGATGCAGTAATTAAGGAATAGTGCATCGGAAAGGAGATACTCGTATCCCAAAAGAAATCCTCTCGATTCCATAGAAACGTTACTCGATTTAGAAGGAGATGTCATAGAACCCATATTATTTCATAGCGAAGCTATTTCTGTGTTAATTCGTCAATGTGAAGGAACGAGGAATGTAGTAATGAAGGAAGAGTGCATCGGAATGGAGATAGTCGTATCCCAAAACAAAGTACTTTCCATAAATAACGTTACACGATTTAGTTGGAGAAGTCATAGAATCCATAGTATTTCATACCGACGCAATTTCTGTGTTAATTCGTCAATGTGAGGGAGTGTGGGATGCAGTAAAGAAAGAATAGTGCATCCGAAAAGCGATACTCGTATCCCAAAAGAAAATTCTGTCGTTTCCATAGAAATGTCACTCTATTTGGATGGAGATGTCATAGAAACCATTGTTTTTCATAGCGATTCAATTTCTGAGTTAATTCGTCAATGTGAGGGAGCAAGGGATGCACTAAAGAGGGAATGGTGTATCGAGAAACTCGTATCGCAAATGAAAATCCTGTCACTTCCATAGAACGTTACTCGATTTAGAAGGACATGTCATAGAACCCATATTATCTCATAGCGACTTAATTTCTGGGTTAATTCGTCAATACGAAGGAGCGAGGGATGCAGTAAAGAAGGAATGGTGCATCGGAAAGTAAATAGTCGTATCCCAAAAGAAAACCCTGTCGTTTCCATAGAAACGTTACTCGATTTAGAAGGAGAACTCATAGAACTCATAGTTTTTCATTGCGACGCAATTTCTGTGTTAATTCGTCAACGTGATGGAGCTAAGGAAGCAGTAAAGAAGGAACAGTGCATCGGAAAGGAGACGTATCCCAAAAGAAAAACCTGTCGTTTCCATAGAAACGCTACTCGATTTAGAAGGAGATGTCATAGAACACATAGTATTTCATAGCCGCTCAATTTCTGTGTTCATTCGTCAATGCGAGGGAGCGAGGGATGCAGTAAAGTAGGGATAGTTCACGGAAGGGAGATAGTCGTATCCCAAAAGAAAATCCTGCCGTTTCCATAGAAACGTTACTCGATTTGGAAGGAGTTGTCATAGAAACCATGGTATTTCATAGCGACGCAATTTCTGTGCTTTTTCGTCAATGTGAGGGAGCGAGGGATTCAGTAAAGAAGGAATAGTGCATCGGAAAGGAGATAGTCGTGCCAAAAAGGAAAATCCTGTCTTTTCCATAGAATCGTTACTCGATTCAGAAGGTGAAGTCATAGAACCCAGACTATTTCGTATTGACGCAATTTCTGTGTTAATCCGTCAATGTGAGGGAGCGTGGGATGCAGTAAAGAAGGAATAGTGCATCGGAAAGGAGATACTCGTATCCCCAAAGAAGGAGATGTCATAGAACCCATAGTATTTCATAGCGACGCAATTTCTGTGTTAATTCGTCAATGTGAGGGAGCGAAGGATGCTGTAAAGAAGGATTGGTTCATCGGAGAGGAGATGTATCCCAAAAGAAAATCCTGTCGTCTCCATAGAAACGTTACTCGATTTCGAAGGAGAAGTCATAGAACCAACAGTATTTCATAGCGACGCAATTTCTCTGTTAATCCGTCAATGTGAGGGAGCGAGGGATGCAGTAAAGACGGAATGGTGCATCGGAAAGGAGATACTCTTATTTCAAAAGAATATCCTGTCGTATCCGTAGAAACGTTACTCGATTTAGAAGGAGAAGCCATAGAACCCATAGTATTTCATAGCGACGCAATTTCTGATTTAATTCGTCAATGTGAGGGAGCGACGGATGCAGTAAAGGATGAATAGTGCAGCGAGATACTCGTATCCCAAAAGAAAATGCTGTCGTTTCCGTAGAAACGTTACTCGATTTAGAAGGAGAAGTCATAAATCCCATAGTATTTCATAGCGACGCTATTTCTGTGCTAATCCGTCAATGTGAAGGAACGAGGAATGCTGTAATGAAGGATTAGCGCATCGGAAAGGAGATAGTCGTATCCCAAAACAAAATACTGTCATTTCCATAAAAACGATTCTCGATTTAGTAGCAGAGGCCATTGACCCTATAGTATTTCATAGCGACGCAATCTCTGTGTTAATTCGTCAATGTGAGGGAGCGAGGGATGCAGAAAAGAAGGAATTGTGCGTGGGAAAGGAGATAGTCGTGTCCTAAAAGAAGGAGATGTCATAGAACCCATAGAATTTAATACCGACGCAATTTCTGTGTTAATTCTTCAATGCGAGCGAGCGAGGCATGCAGTAAAGAAGGGATAGTGCATCGGAAAGGAGATACTCGTATCCCCAAAGAAGGCGATGTCATAGAACCCATAGTATTTCATAGCGACGCAATTTCTGTGTTAATTCGTCAATGTGAGGCCGCGAGGGATGCAGTATAGACGGAATGGTGCATCGGAAAGGAGATACTCGTATTTCAAAAGAATATCCTGTCGTATCCGTAGAAACGTTACTCGATTTAGCAGGAGAAGCCATAGAACCCATAGTATTTCATAGCGACGCAATTTCTGATTTAATTCGTCAATGTGAGGGAGCGAGGGATGCAGTAAAGGATGAGTAGTGCAGCGAGATTCTCGTATCCCAAAAGAAAATGCTGTCGTTTCCATTGAAACGTTGCTCGATTTAGAAGGAAACGTCATAGAATCCATAGTATTTCATAGCGACGCAATTTCTATGTTAATTCGTCAATGTGAGGGAGCGAGGGATGCAGTAAAGAAGGAATTGTGCATCGGAAAGGGGATACTCGTATTCCAAAAGAATATCCTGTTGTTTCCGTTGAAATGTTACTCGATTTATAAGGAGAACTCATAGAACCCATAGTTTTTCATAGCGACGCAATTTCTGTGTTAATTCGTCAATGTGAGGGAGCGAAGGATGCTGTAAAGAAGGATTGGTTCATCGGAGAGGAGATGTATCCCAAAAGAAAATCCTGTCGTCTCCATAGAAACGTTACTCGATTTCGAAGGAGAAGTCATAGAACCAACAGTATTTCATAGCGACGCAATTTCTCTGTTAATCCGTCAATGTGAGGGAGCGAGGGATGCAGTAAAGACAGAATAGTTCATCGGAAAGGAGATAGTCGTATTCCAAATGAATATACTGTCGTTTCCGTAGAAACGTTACTCGATTTAAAAGGAGAAGTCACAGAACCTATAGTATTTCATAGCAACGCAATTTCTGTGTTAATCCGTGAATGTGAGGGAGCGAGGGATGCAGAAAAGGAGGAATAGTGGATCGGAAAGGAGATAGTCGTATCCCAAAAGAAGGAGATGTCATAGAACCCATGGTATTTCATACCGACGCAATTTCTGTGTTAATTCGTCAATGTGAGGGAGCGTGGAATGCAGTAAAGGAGGAATAGTGCATCGGAAAAGAGATACTCGTATCCCAAATGAAAATTCTGTCGTTTCCATAGAAATGTTACTCGATTTGGAAGGAGATGTCATAGAAACCATAGTATTTCATAGCGATTCAATTGCTGTGTTAATTCGTCAATGTGAGGGAGCGAGGGACACAGTAAAGACGGAATAGTGCATCGGAAAGGAGATACTCGTATTGCAAAAGAATATCCTGTTGTTTCCGTTGAAATGTTACTCGATTTAGAATGAGAACTCATAGAACCCATAGTTTTTCATAGCGACGCAATTTCTGTGTTAATTCGTCAATGTGAGGGAGCGAGGGATACAGTAAAGAAGGAATAGTGCATCTGAAAGGAGATGTATCCCAAAAGAAAATCCTGTCGTTTAAATAGAAACGTTACTCGATTTAGAAGGAGAAGTCACAGAACCCGTAGTATTTCATAATGACGCAATTTCTATGTTCATCCGTCAATGTGAGGGAGCGAGGGATGCAGTAAAGAAGGAATAGTGCATCGGAAAGGAGATACTCGTAATCCAAAAGAAAATCCAGTCGTCCCATGGAAATGTCACTCGATTCAGAAGGAGGAGTAATTGAACCCATAGTATTTCATAGGGGCGCAATGTCTGTGACAATTCGTCAATGTGAGTTAGCGAGGGATGCAGAAAAGAAGTAATAGTGCATCGGAAAGGAGATAGTCGTACCCCAAATGAAGGAGATATCATAGGACGCATAGTATGTCATACAGACGCAATTTTGTCGTTAATTCGTCAATGCGAGGGAGGGAGGGATGCAGTATTAAAGGAATAGTGCATCGGAAAGGAGATACTCGTACCCCAAAAGAAAATCCAGTCGTTTAAATAGAAACGTTACTCAATTCAGAAGGTGAAGTCTTAGAACCCGAGTATTTCGTAGCGACGCATTTTCTGTGTTAATCCGTCAATGTGAGGGAGCGAGGGACGCAGTAAATAAGGATTAGTGCATCGGAAAGGAGATACTCGTATTCCGAAAAAAGGAGATGTCATGGAACCCATAGTATTTCATAGCGACGCAATTTCTGTGTTAATTCGTCAATGTCAGGGCGCGAGGGATGCAGTAAAGACGGAATAGTGCTTCGGAATGGAGATACTCGTATTCCAAAAGAATATCCTGTCGTATCCGTAGAAACGTTTCTCGATTTAGAAGGAGAAGTCTTAGAACCCATAGTATTTCATAGCGACGCAATTTTTGTGTTAATTCGTCAATGTGAGGGAGCGAGGGATGCAGTAAAAACAGAATAGTGCATCGGAAAGGAGATAGTCGTATTCCAAATGAATATACTGTCGTTTCCGTAGAAACGTTACTCGATTTAGAAGGAGAATCATAGAACACATAGTATTTCATAGCGACGCAATGTCTGTGTTAATCCGTCAATGTGAGGGAGCGAGGTATCCAGTGAAGAAGGAATAGTGCATTGGAAAGGAGATAGTCGTGTCCCAAAGGAAAATCGTGTCGTTTCCATAGAAACGTTACTCGATTTAGACTGAGATGTCATAGAACCCATAGTATTTAATAGCGGAGCAATATCTGTGTTGATTCGTCAATGCGAGGGAGCGAAGGATGCAGTAAAGAAGGATAGTTCATCGGAAAGGAGATAATGGTATCACAAAAGAAAATATTGTCGTTTCCATAGAAACGTTACTCGATTTAGAAGGAGATGTCATAGAACCCTTATTTTTTCATAGTGACGCAATTTCTGTGTAAATTCGTCAATGTGAAGGAGCGAGGGATGCAGTAATGAAGGAATAGTGCATCGGAAAGGAGATAGTCGTATCCCAAATGAAAACCCTGTCGTTCCCATAGAAAAGATACTTGATTTAGATGGAGAAGTCATTGAACCCATAGTATTTCATAGCGAGGCAATTTCTGTGATAATTCGTCAGTGGGAGGCAGCGAAGGATGCAGAAAAGAAGTAATAGTGCTTCGGAAAGGAGATGTATCCCAAAAGAAAAACGTGTCGTTTCCGTATAACCGTTACTCGATTTAGAAGGAGATGTCATAGAACCCATAGTGTTTCATAGCCGCGCAATTTCTGTGTTAATTCGTCAATGCGAGGGAGCGAGGGATGCTGTAAAGAAGGCATAGTTCACGGAAAGGAGATACTCGTATCGCAAAAGAAAGTCCTGTCGTTTCCATAGAAACGTTACTCGATTTAGAAGGAGATGTCATAGAACCCATATCATTTCATAGGGACGCAATATCTGTGTCAATTCGTCAATGTGAAGGAGCGAGGGATGCAGTAATGAAGGAATAGTAAATCGGAAAGGAGATAGTCGTATCCCAAAACAAAATACTTTCGTTTCTATAGAAACGTGACTCGATTTAGAAGGAGAATTCATAGAACCTATAGTATTTCATAGCGACGCAATTTCTGTGTTAATTCGTCAATGTGAGGGAGCGAGGTATGCAGAAAAGAAGGAATAGTGCATCGGAAAGGAGATTCTCGTATCCCAAAGGAAGGAGATGTCATAGAACCCATAGTATTTCATAGCGTCGCAATTTATGTGTTAATTCGTCAATGTGAGGGAGCGAGGGATGCAGTAAAGGCAGAATAGTGCTTCAGAAAGGAGATAGTCGTATTCCAAGAGAATATAATTGTCGTTTCCGTTGAAACGTTACTTGATTTAGAAGGAGAAGCCATAGAACCCATAGTATTTCATAGCGGCGGAATTTCTGTGTTCATCCGCCAATGTGAGGGAGCGAGGTATCCAGTGAAGAAGGAATAGTGCATCGGAAAGGAGATAATCGAGTCCCAAAGGAAAATCCTGTCGTTTCCTTAGAAACGTTACTCGATCTAGAGGGAGATGTCATAGAACCCATAGTTTTTAATAGCGGCGCAATTTCTGTGTTGATTCGCCAATTCAAGGGAGCGAAGGATGCAGTAAAGAAGGATAGTTCATCGGAAAGGAGATACTCGTATCACAAAAGAAAATCCTGTCGTTTCCATAGAAACGTTACTCGATTTAGAAGGAGATGTCATAGAACCCATATCATTTCATAGGGACGCAATTACTCTGTTAATTCGTCAATGTGAAGGAGTGAGGGATGCAGTAATGAAAGAATAGTGCATCGCAAAGGAGATACTCGTATCCCAAAACAAAATAGTCTCACTTCCATATAAACGTTACTCGATTTAGAAGGTGAAGTCATAGAACCTATAGTATTTCATAGCGACGCAATTTCTGTGTTAATCCGTCAATGTGAGGGAGCGAGGGACGCAGTAAAGAAGGAATAGTGCATCGGAAAGGAGATACTTGTATTGCAAAAGAATATCCTGTTGTTTGCGTAGAAATGTTAATCGATTTAGGATGAGAACTCATAGAACCCATAGTTTTTCATAGCGACGCAATTCCTGTGTTAATTCGTCAATGTGAGGGAGCGAGGGATACAGTAAAAAAGGAATAGTGCATCTGAAATGAGATGTATCCCAAAAGAAAATCCTGTCGTTTAAATAGAAACGTTACTCGATTTAGAAGGAGAAGTCACAGAACCCATAGTATTTAATAGCGGCGCAATTTCTGTGTTGATTCGTCAATGCGAGGGAGCGAAGGATGCAGTAAAGAAGGATAGTTCATCGGAAAGGAGATACTCGTATCACAAAAGAAAATCCTGTCGTTTCCATAGAAACGTTACTCGATTTAGAAGGAGATATCATAGAACCCATAGTATTTCATAGCGACGCAATTTCTGTGTTCATTCGTCAATGTGAGGGAGAGAAGTATGCAGAAAAGGAGGAATAGTGCATCGGAAAGGACATTCCCGTATCCCAAAAGAAGGAGATGTCATGGAACCCATAGTATTTCATAGCGACGCAATTTCTGTGTTAATTTGTCAATGTGAGGGCGCGAGGGATGCAGTAAAGATGGAATAGTGCTTCGGAATGGAGATACTCGTATTCCAAAAGAATATCCTGTCGTATCCGTAGAAACGTTTCTCGATTTAGAAGGAGAAGTCTTAGAACCCATAGTATTTCATAGCGACCCAATTTCTGTGTTAATTCGTCAATGTGAGGGAGCGAGGTATCCAGTGAAGAAGGAATAGTGCATCGGAAAGGAGATAGTCGTGTCCCAAAGGAAAATCCTGTTGTTTCCTTAGAAACGTTACTCGATCTAGAGGGAGATGTCATAGAACCCATAGTATTTAATAGCGGCGCAATTTCTGTGTTGATTCGTCAATTCGAGGGAGCGACGAATGCAGTAAAGAAGGATAGTTCATCGGAAAGGAGATACTCGTATCACAAAAGAAAATCCTGTCGTTTCCATAGAAACGTTACTCGATTTAGAAGGTGATATCATAGAACCCATAGTATTTCATAGCGACGCAATATCTGTGTCAATTCGTCAATGTGGAAGAGCGAGGGATGCAGTAGTGAAGGAATAGTACATAGGAAAGGAGATAGTCGTATCCCGAAACAAAATACTTTCCATAAAAACGTTACTCGATTTAGAAGGAGAACTCATAGAACCTATAGTATTTCATAGCGACGCAATTTCTCTGTTAATTCGTCAATGTGAGGGAGCGAGGATGCAGTAAAGAAGGAAGGGTGAATCGGAAAGGAGATGTATCCCAAAAGAAAGTCCTATCGTTTCCATAGAAACGTTACTCGATTTAGTAGGAGAAGTCATAGAAATCATAGTATTTCATTGCGACGCTATTTCTGTGTTAATTCGTCAATGTGAGGGAGCGAGGGATGCAGAAAAGAAAGAATAGGGCTTCGGAAAGGAGATAGTAGTATCCCAAATGAAGGAGTTGTCATAGGACACATAGTATTTCATACCGACACAATTTCTGTATTAGTCCGTCAATGTGAGGGAGCGAGTTATGCAGTAATGAAGGAATTTTGCATCGGAAAAGTTATACTCGCATCCCAAAAGAAAATCCTCTCGATTCCATAGAAGCGTTACTCGATTTAGAAGGAGATGTCATAGAACACGTAGTATTTCATAGCCGCGCAATTTCTGTGTTAATTCGTCACTGCGAGGGAGCGAGGGATGCAGTAAAGAAGAGTTAGTTCACGGAAAGGAGATACTTGTATCGCAAAAGAAAATCCTGTCGTTTCCATAGAAACGTTACTTGATTTAGAAGGAGATGTCATAGATCCCATATTATTTCATAGCGATGCAATTTCTGTGTTAATTCGTCAATGTGAAGGAGTGAGGGATGCAGTAATGAAAGAATAGTGCATCGCAAAGGAGATAGTCGTATCCCAAAACAAAATGGTCTCGCTTCCATAAAATCGTTACTCGATTTAGAAGGAGAAGTCATAGAACCTATAGTATTTCATAGCGACGCAATTTCTGTGTTAATCCTTCAATGTGAGGGAGCGCGGAATGCAGGAAAGAAGGAATAGTGCATCGGACAGGAGATGGTCGTATCCCAAAAGAAGGAGATGTCATAGAACCCATAGTATTTCATAGCGACGCAATTTCTCTGTTAATTCGTCAATGTGAGGGAGCGAGGATGCAGTAAAGAAGGAAGGGTGCATCGGAAAGGAGATAGTCTTATCCCAAAAGAAAACCCTGTCGTTTCCATAGATACGTTACTCAATTCAGAAGGTGAAGTCTTAGTAACCCGAGTATTTCGTAGCGACGTATTTTCTGTGTTAATCCGTCAATGTGAGGGAGCGTGGGACGCAGTAAAGAAGGAATAGTGCATCGGGAAGGAGATACTCGTATCCCCAAAAGAAGGAGATGTCATGGAACCCATAGTATTTCATAGCGACGCAATTTCTGTGTTAATTCGTCAATGTGAGGGCGCGAGGGATGCGGTAAAGACGGAATAGTGCTTCGGAATGGAGATATTCGTACTCCAAAAGAATATCCTGTCGTATCCGTAGAAACGTTTCTCGATTTAGAAGGAGAAGTCTTAGAACCCATTGTGTTTCATAGCGACGAAATTTCTGTGTTAATTCGTCAATGTGGGGGAGCGAGGGATGCAGTAAAGACAGGATAGTGCATCGGAAAGGAGATAGTCGTATCCCAAAAGAAGGAGATGTCATAGAACCCAAGGTATTTCATACCGACGCAATTTCTGTGTTAATTCGACAATGTGAGGGAGCGTGGAATGCAGTAAAGGAGGAATAGTGCATCGGAAAGGAGATACTCGTATCCCAAATGAAAATTCTGTCGGTTCCATATAAATGTTACTCGATTTGGAAGGAGATGTCATAGAAACCATAGTATTTCATAGCGACGCAATTTCTGTGTTAATTCGTCAATGTGAGGGAGCGAGGGATACAGTAAAGAAGGAATAGTGCATCTGAAAGGAGATGTATCCCAAAAGAAAATCCAGTCGTTTAAATAGAAACGTTACTCGATTTAGAAGGAGAAGTCACAGAACCCGTAGTATTTCATAGCGTCGCAATTTCTATGTTCATCCGTCAATGTGAGGGAGCGAGGGATGCAGTAAAGAAGGAATAGTGCATCGGAAAGGAGATACTCGTAATCCAAAAGAAAATCCAGTCGTCCCATGGAAATGTCACTCGATTCAGAAGGAGGAGTAATTGAACCCATAGTATTTCATAGGGGCGCAATGTCAGTGACAATTCGTCAATGTGAGTTAGCGAGGGATGCAGAAAAGAAGTAATAGTGTATCGGAAAGGAGATAGTCGTACCCCAAATGAAGGAGATATCATAGGACACATAGTATGTCATACCGACGCAATTTTGTCGTTAATTCGTCAATGCGAGGGAGCGAGGGATGCAGTAACGAAGGAATAGTGCATCGGAAAGGAGATACTCGTATCCCAAAAGAAAATCCAGTCGTTTCCATAGAAACGTTACTCAATTCAGAAGGTGAAGTCTTAGAACCCCGAGTATTTCGTAGCGACGCATTTTCTGTGTTAATCCGTCAATGTGAGGGAGCGAGGGACGCAGTAAAGAAGGATTAGTGCATCGGAAAGGAGATACTCGTATCCCCAAAAAAGGAGATGTCATGGAACCCATAGTATTTGATAGCGACGCAATTTCTGTGTTAATTCGTCAATGTGAGGGCGCGAGGGATGCAGTAAAGAAGGCATAGTTCACGGAAAGGAGATACTCGTATCGCATAAGAAAATCCTGTCGTTTCCATAGAAACGTAACTCGATTTAGAAGGAGATGTCATAGAACCCAAATCATTTCATAGGGACGCAATATCTGTGTCATTTCGTCAATGTGAAGGAGCGAGGGATGCAGTAATGAAGGAATAGTAAATCGGAAAGGAGATAGTAGTATCCCAAAACAAAATACTTTCGTTTCTATAGAAACGTTACTCGATTTAGAAGGATAACTCATAGAACCCATAGTATTTCATAGCGACGCAATTTCTGTGTTAATTCGTCAATGTGAGGGAGCGAGGAATGCGGAAAAGAAGGAATAGTGCATCGGAAAGGAGATTCTCGTATCCCGAAGGAAGGAGATGTCATAGAACCCATAGTATTTCATAGCGACGCAATTTCTGTGTTAATTCGTCAATGTGAGGGAGCGAGTCATGCAGTAAAGACAGAATAGTGCATCGGAAAGGAGATAGTCGTATTCCAAATGAATATACTGTCGTTTCCGTAGAAACGTTACTCGATTTAGAAGGAGAAGCCATAGAACCCATAGTATTTCATAGCGACGCAATTTCTGTGTTAATCCGTCAGTGTGAGGGAGCGAGGTATCCAGTGAAGAAGGAATAGTGCATCGGAAAGGAGACAGTCGTGTCCCACAGGAAAATCCTGTCGTTTCCATAGAAACGTTACTCGATCTAGAAGGAGATGTCATAGAACCCATAGTATTTAATAGCGGCGCAATTTCTGTGTTGATTCGTCAATGCGAGGGAGCGAAGGATGCAGTAAAGAAGGATAGTTCATCGGAAAGGAGATACTCGTATCACAAAAGAAAATCCTGTCGTTTCCATAGAAACGTTACTCGATTTAGAAGGAGATGTCATAGAACCCATATCATTTCATAGGGACGCAATATCTGTGTCAATTCGTCAATGTGGAGGAGCGAGGGATGCAGTAATGAAGGAATAGTACATCGGAAAGGAGATAGTCGTATCCCAAAACAAAATACTTTCGTTTCCATAAAAACGTTACTCGATTTAGAAGGAGAACTCATAGAACCTATAGTATTTCATAGCGACGCAATTTCTGTGTTAATTCGTCAAGGTGAGGGAGCGACGTATGCAGAAAAGAAGGAATAGTGCTTCGGAAAGGAGATGGTCGTATCGAAAAAGAAGGAGATGTCATAGAACCCATAGTATTTCATAGCGACGCAATTTCTCTGTTAATTCGTCAATGTGAGGGAGCGAGGATGCAGTAAAGAAGGAAGGGTGCATCGGAAAGGAGATAGTCTTATCCCAAAAGAAAACCCTGTCGTTCCCATAGAAACGGTACTCGATTTAGAAGGAGAAGTCATAGAAACCATAGTATTTCATTGCGACGCAATTACTCTGTTAATTCGTCAATGTGAGGGAGGGAGGATGCAGTAAAGAGGGAAGGTTGCATCTTAAAGGAAATAGTCTTATCCCAAAAGAAAACCCTGTCGTTCCCATAGAAACGTTACTCGATTTAGAAGGAGAAGTCATAGAAATCATAGTATTTCATTGCGACGCTATTTCTGTGTTAATTCGTCAATGTGAGGGAGCGAGGGATGCAGAAAAGAAGGAATAGGGCTTCGGAAAGGAGATAGTAGTATCCCAAATGAAGGAGTTGTCATAGGACACATAGTATTTCATACCGACGCAATTTCTGTATTAGTCCGTCAATGTGAGGGAGCGAGTTATGCAGTAATGAAGGAATTTTGCATCGGAAAAGATATACTCGCATCCGAAAAGAAAATCCTCTCGATTCCATAGAAGCGTTACTCGATTTAGAAGGAGATGTCATAGAACACGTAGTATTTCATAGCCGCGCAATTTCTGTGTTAATTCGTCACTGCGAGGGAGCGAGGGAATTCAGTAAAGAAGAGTTAGTTCACGGAAAGGAGATACTTGTATCGCAAAAGAAAATCCTGTCGTTTCCATAGAAACGTTACTTGATTTAGAAGGAGATGTCATAGATCCCATATTATTTCATAGCGATGCAATTTCTGTGTTAATTCGTCAATGTGAAGGAGTGAGGGATGCAGTAATGAAAGAATAGTGCATCGCAAAGGAGATAGTCGTATCCCAAAACAAAATAGTCTCGCTTCCATAAAAACGTTACTCGATTTAGAAGAAGAAGTCATAGAACCTATAGTATTTCATAGCGACGCAATTTCTGTGTTAATCCGTCAATGTGAGGGAGCGCGGAATGCAGGAAAGAAGGAATAGTGCATCGGACAGGAGATGGTCGTATCCCAAAAGAAGGAGATGTCATAGAACCCATAGTATTTCATAGCGACGCAATTTCTCTGTTAATTCTTCAATGTGAGGGAGCGAGGATGCAGTAAAGAAGGAAGGGTGCATCGGAAAGGAGATAGTCTTATCCCAAAAGAAAACCCTGTCGTTTCCATAGATACGTTACTCAATTCAGAAGGTGAAGTCTTAGAAACCCGAGTATTTCGTAGCGACGTATTTTCTGTGTTAATCCGTCAATGTGAGGGAGCGTGGGACGCAGTAAAGTAGGAATAGTGCATCGGGAAGGAGATACTCGTATCCCCAAAAGAAGGAGATGTCATGGAACCCATAGTATTTCATAGCGACGCAATTTCTGTGTTAATTCGTCAATGTGAGGGCGCGAGGGATGCGGTAAAGACGGAATAGTGCTTCGGAATGGAGATATTCGTACTCCAAAAGAATATCCTGTCGTATCCGTAGAAACGTTTCTCGATTTAGAAGGAGAAGTCTTAGAACCCATTGTGTTTCATAGCGACGAAATTTCTGTGTTAATTCGTCAATGTGAGGGAGCGAGGGATGCAGTAAAGACAGGATAGTGCATCGGAAAGGAGATAGTCGTATCCCAAAAGAAGGAGATGTCATAGAACCCATGGTATTTCATACCGACGCAATTTCTGTGTTAATTCGTCAATGTGAGGGAGCGTGGAATGCAGTAAAGGAGGAATAGTGCATCGGAAAGGAGATACTCGTATCCCAAATGAAAATTCTGTCGGTTCCATATAAATGTTACTCGATTTGGAAGGAGATGTCATAGAAACCATAGTATTTCATAGCGATTCAATTTCTGTGTTAATTCGTCATTGTGAGGGAGCGAGGGACGCAGTAAAGACGGAATAGGGCATCGGAAAGGAGATACTTGTTGCAAAAGAATATCCTGTTGTTTCCGTAGAAATGTTACTCGATTTAGAATGAGAACTCATAGAACCCATAGTTTTTCATAGCGACGCAATTTCTGTGTTAATTCGTCAATGTGAGGGAGCGAGGGATACAGTAAAGAAGGAATAGTGCATCTGACAGGAGATGTATCCCAAAAGAAAATCCAGTCGTTTAAATAGAAACGTTACTCGATTTAGAAGGAGAAGTCACAGAACCCGTAGTATTTCATAGCGACGCAATTTCTATGTTCATCCGTCAATGTGAGGGAGCGAGGGATGCAGTAAAGAAGGAATAGTGCATCGGAAAGGAGATACTCGTAATCCAAAAGACAATCCAGTCGTCCCATGGAAATGTCACTCGATTCAGAAGGAGGAGTAATTGAACCCATAGTATTTCATAGGGGCGCAATGTCAGTGACAATTCGTCAATGTGAGTTAGCGAGGGATGCAGAAAAGAAGTAATAGTGTATCGGAAAGGAGATAGTCGTACCCCAAATGAAGGAGATATCATAGGACACATAGTATGTCATACCGACGCAATTTTGTCGTTAATTCGTCAATGCGAGGGAGCGAGGGATGCAGTAACGAAGGAATAGTGCATCGGAAAGGAGATACTCGTATCCCAAAAGAAAATCCAGGCGTTTCCATAGAAACGTTACTCAATTCAGAAGGTGAAGTCTTAGAACCCCGAGTATTTCGTAGCGACGCATTTTCTGTGTTAATCCGTCAATGTGAGGGAGCGAGGGACGCAGTAAAGAAGGATTAGTGCATCGGAAAGGAGATACTCGTATCCCCAAAAAAGGAGATGTCATGGAACCCATAGTATTTGATAGCGACGCAATTTCTGTGTTAATTCGTCAATGTGAGGGCGCGAGGGATGCAGTAAAGAAGGCATAGTTCACGGAAAGGAGATACTCGTATCGCATAAGAAAATCCTGTCGTTTCCATAGAAACGTAACTCGATTTAGAAGGAGATGCCATAGAACCCAAATCATTTCATAGGGACGCAATATCTGTGTCATTTCGTCAATGTGAAGGAGCGAGGGATGCAGTAATGAAGGAATAGTAAATCGGAAAGGAGATAGTCGTATCCCAAAACAAAATACTTTCGTTTCTATAGAAACGTTACTCGATTTAGAAGGAGAACTCATAGAACCCATAGTATTTCATAGCGACGCAATTTCTGTGTTAATTCGTCAATGTGAGGGAGCGAGGAATGCGGAAAAGAAGGAATAGTGCATCGGAAAGGAGATTCTCGTATCCCGAAGGAAGGAGATGTCATAGAACCCATAGTATTTCATAGCGTCGCAATTTATGTCTTAATTCGTCAATGTGAGGGAGCGAGGGATGCAGTAAAGACAGAATAGTGCTTCAGAAAGGAGATAGTCGTATTCCAAAAGAATATAATTGTCGTTTCCGTAGAAACGTTACTTGATTTAGAAGGAGAAGCCATAGAACCCATAGTAATACATAGCGACGGAATTTCTGTGTTAATCCGCCAATGTGAGGGAGCGAGGGATGCAGTAAAGAAGGAATAGTGCATCGGAATTGAGATGTTCGTATCCCAAAACAAAATACTTTCGTTTCCGTAAAGACGTTACTCGATTAAGATGGAGAAGTCATAGAACCTATAGTACTTCATTGCGACTGCAATTTCTGTGTTAATCCGTGAATGTGAGCGAGCGAGGGATGCAGAAAAGGAGGAATAGTGCATCGGAAAGGAGATAGTTGTATCCCAAAAGAAGGAGATGTCATAGAACCCATGGTATTTCATACCGACGCAATTTCTGTGTTAACTCGTCAATGTGAGGGAGCGTGGAATGCAGTAAAGGAGGAATAGTGCATCGGAAAAGAGATATTCGTATCCCAAATGAAAATTCTGTCGTTTCCATAGAAATGTTACTCGATTTGGAAGGAGATGTCATAGAAAGCATAGTATTTCATAGCGATACAATTTCTGTGTTAATTCGTCAATGTGAGGGAGCGAGGGATGCAGTAAAGACGGAATAGTGCATCGGAAAGGAGATACTCGTATTGCAAAAGAGTATCCTGTTGTTTGCGTAGAAATGTTACTCGATTTAGAATGAGAACTCATAGAACCTATAGTTTTTCATAGCGACGCTATTTCTGTGTTAATTCGCCAATGTGAGGGAGCGAGGGATACAGTAAAGAAGGAATAGTGCATCTGAAATGAGATGTATCCCAAAAGAAAATCCTGTCGTTTAAATAGAAACGTTACTCGATTTAGAAGGAGAAGTCACAGAACCCGTAGTATTTCATAGCGACGCAATTTCTATGTTCATCCATCAATGTGAGGGAGCGAGGAATGCAGTAAAGAAGGAATAGTGCATCGGAAAGGAGATACTCGTAATCCAAAAGAAAATCCAGTCGACCCATGGAAATGGCACTCGATTTAGAAGGAGGAGTAATTGAACCCATAGTATTTCATAGGGGCGCAATGTCTGTGACAATTCGTCAATGTGAGTTAGCGAGGGATGCAGAAAAGAAGTAATAGTGCATCGGAAAGGAGATACTCGTATCCCAAAAGAAAATCCAGTCGTTCCCATAGAAACGTTACTCTATTCAGAAGGTGAAGTCTTAGAACCTCGAGTATTTCGTAGCGACGCATTTTCTGTGTTAGTCCGTCAATGTGAGGGAGCGAGGGGCGCAGTAAAGAAGGAATAGTGCATCGGAAAGGAGATACTCGTATCCCCAAAAAAGGAGATGTCATGGAACCCATAGTATTTCATAGCGACACAATTTCTGTGTTAATTCGTCAATGTGAGGGAGCGAGGGATGCAGTAAAGACAGAATAGTGCATCGGAAAGGAGATAGTCGTATTCCAAATGAATATACTGTCGTTTCCGTAGAAACGTTACTCGATTTAGAAGGAGAAGCCATAGAACCCATAGTATTTCATAGCGACGCAATTTCTGTGTTAATCCGTCAATGTGAGGGAGCGAGGTATCCAGTGAAGAAGGAATAGTGCATCGGAAAGGAGATAGTCGTGTCCCAAAGGAAAATCCTGTCGTTTCCATAGAAACGTTACTCGATCTAGAAGGAGATGTCATAGAACCCATAGTATTTAATAGCGGCGCAATTTCTGTGTTGATTCGTCAATGCGAGGGAGCGAAGGATGCAGTAAAGAAGGATAGTTCATCGGAAAGGAGATACTCGTATCACAAAAGAAAATCCTGTCGTTTCCATAGAAACGTTACTCGATTTAGAAGGAGATGTCATAGAACCCATATCATTTCATAGGGACGCAATATCTGTGTCAATTCGTCAATGTGGAGGAGCGAGGGATGCAGTAATGAAGGAATAGTACATCGGAAAGGAGATAGTCGTATCCCAAAACAAAATAGTTTCGTTTCCATAAAAACGTTACTCGATTTAGAAGGAGAACTCATAGAACCTATAGTATTTCATAGCGACGCAATTTCTGTGTTAATTCGTCAATGTGAGGGAGCGACGTATGCAGAAAAGAAGGAATAGTGCTTCGGAAAGGAGATGGTCGTATCCCAAAAGAAGGAGATGTCATAGAACCCATAGTATTTCATAGCGACGCAATTTCTCTGTTAATTCGTCAATGTGAGGGAGCGAGGATGCAGTAAAGAAGGAAGGGTGCATCGGAAAGGAGATAGTCTTATCCCAAAACAAAACCCTGTCGTTTCCATAGAAACGTTACTCAATTCAGAGGGTGAAGTCTTAGAAACCCGAGTATTTCGTAGCGACGCATTTTCTGTGTTAATCCGTCAATGTGAGGGAGCGAGGGACGCAGTAAGGAAGGAATAGTGCATCGGAAAGGAGATACTCGTATCCCCAAATGAAGGAGATGTCATGGAACCCATAGTATTTCATAGCGACGCAATTTCTGTGTTAATTCGTCAATGTGAGGGCGCGACGGATGCGGTAAAGACGGAATAGTGCTTCGGAATGGAGATACTCGTATTCCAATAGAATATCCTGTCGCATCCGTAGAAACGTTTCTCGATTTAGAAGGAGAAGTCTTAGAACCCATTGTATTTCATAGCGACGCAATTTCTGTGTTAATTCGTCAATGTGAGGGAGCGAGGGATGCAGTAAAGACAGGATAGTGCATCGGAAAGGAGATAGTCGTATTCCAAATGAATATACTGTCGTTTCCGTAGAAACGTTACTCGATTTAGAAGGAGAAGCCATAGAACGCATAGTATTTCATAGCGACGCAATTTCTGTGTTAATCCGTCAATGTGAGGGAACGAGGTATCCAGTGAAGAAGGAATAATGCATCGGAAAGGAGATACTCGTATCCCCAAAGAAGGAGATGCCATAGAACCCATAGTATTTCATAGCGACGCCATTTCTGTGTTAATTCGTCAATGTGAGGGCGCGAGGGATGCAGTAATGAAGGAATAGTGCATCGGAAAGGAGACAGTCGTATCCCAAAACAAGATACTGTCGTTTCCATAAAAACGTTACTCGATTTAGAAGCAGAACTCATTGAACCGACAGTATTTCATAGCAACGCAATTTCTGTGTTAATTCGTCATTGTGAGGAAGCGAGGGATGCAGAAAAGAAGGAATAGTGCATCGGAACGGAGATAGTCGTATCCCAAAAGATGGAGAAGTCATAAAACGCATAGTATTTCATAGCGACGCAATTTCTGTGTTAATTCGTCAGTGTGACGGATCGAGGAATGCAGTAAAGAAGTAATGGTGCATCAGAAAGGAGATAGTCGTATCCCAAAAGAAAACCCTGTCGTTCCCATAGAAAAGTCACTTGATTTAGATGGAGAAGTCATTGAACACATAGTATTTCATAGCGAGGCAATTTCTGTGATAATTCGTCAGTTGGAGGGAGCGATGGATGCAGAAAAGAAGTAATAGTGCTTCGGAAAGGAGATGTATCCCAAAAGAAAAACGTGTCGTTTCCGTAGAAGCGTTACTCGATTTAGAAGGAGATGTCATAGAACCCATAGTATTTCATAGCCGCGCAATTTCTGTGTTAATTCGTCAATGCGAGGGAGCGAGGGATGCTGTGAAGAAGGTATAGTTCACGGAAAGGAGATACTTGTATCGCAAAAGAAAATCCTGTCGTTTCATAAGAAACGTTACTCGATTTAGAAGGAGAAGTCATAGAACCCAGACTATTTCGTAGCGACGCAATTTCTGTGTTAATCCGTCAGTGTGAGGGAGCGAGGGATGCACTAAAGCAGGAATAGTGCATCGAAAAGGAGATACTCGTATCCCCAAAGAAGGAGATGCCATAGAACCCATAGTATTTCATAGCGACGCAATTTCTGTGTTAATTCGTCAATGTGAGGGATGAGGAATGCAGTAAAGAAGGAACAGTGCATCGGGAATTAGATACACGTATCCCAAAAGAAAATCCTGTCGTTTCCATAGAAACGTTTCTCGATCTAGAAAGAGATGTCATAGAGAGCATGGTATATCATAGCCCCGCAATATCTGTGTTAATTCGTCAATGCATGGGAGCGAGGGATGTGGTAATGTAGGGATAGCTCATCGGAAAGGAGATACTCGTATCCCAAAAGAAAATCCTGTCGTTTGCATAGAAACGTTACTCGATTTAGAAGGAAACGTCATAGAATCCATAGTATTTCATAGCGGCCCAATTTCTGTGTTAATTCGTCAATGTGATGGAGCGAGGGATGTAGTACAGAAGGAATAGTGCATCTGAAAGGAGATATTCGTATCCCAAAAGAAGGAGATGTCATAGAACCCATAGTACTTCATAGCGACGCAATTTCTGTGTTAATTCGTTAATGTGAGGGCGCGAGGGATGCAGTAAAGACAGAATAGTGCACCGGAAAGGAAATAGTCTAATTCGAAAAGAATATCCAGTCGTTTCCGTAGAAACGTTACTCGATTTAGATGGAGAAATCATAGAGCTCATAGTATTTCATAGCGACACAATTTCTTTGTTAATCCGTCAATGTGAGGGAGCAAGGGATGCAGTAATGAAGGAATAGTGCATCGGAAAGGAGATACTCGTATCCCAAAAGAAAATCCTGCCGTTTCCACAGAAAAGTTACTCGATTTAGGAGGAGAAGTCATAGAACCCATAGTATTTCATAGCGACGCAATCTCTGTGTTAATTCGTCAATATGATGGAGCGAGGGTTGCAGTAAAGAAGGAATAGTGCAACGGAAAGGGGATACTCGTATTCAAAAAGAATATCCTGTTGTTTCCGTAGAAACGTTACTCGATTTAGAAGGAGAACTCATAGTACCCATAGTTTTTCATAGCGACGCAATTTCTGTGTTAATTTGTCAATGTGAGGGAGCGAAGGATGCAGTAATGAAGGAATAGTTCATCGGAAAGGAGATGTATCCCAAAAGAAAACACTGTCGTTTCCATAGAAACGTTACTCGATTCCGAAGGAGAAGTCACAGAACCAACAGTATCTCATAGCGACGCAGTTTCTATGTTAATCCGTGAATGTGAGGGAGCGAGGGATGCAGAAAAGAAGGAATAGTGCATCGGAAAGGAGATACTCGTATTCCAAAAGAAAATCCAGTCGTTCCCATAGAAACGTTACTCGACTTAGAAGGAGGAGTCATTGAACCCATAGTATTTCATAGGAGCGCAATATCTGCGTTAATTCGTCAATGTGAGTTAGCGAGGGATGCAGAAAAGAAGGAATAGTGCATGGGAAAGGAGATAGTCGTATCCCAAAAGAAGGAGAAGTCATAGGACACATAGTATTTCATACCGACGCAATGTCTGTGTAAATTCGTCAATGTGAGGGAGCGAGCGATGCAGTAAAGATGGAATAGTGCATTGGAAGGCAGATACTCGTATCCCAAAACAGAATCCAGTCGTTTCCATAGAAACGTTACTCGATTTAGAAGGAGAAGTCATAGAATCCATAGTATTTCATAGCGAGAAAATTTCTGTTTTAATTCGTCAATACGAGGGAGCGAGGAATGCAGTAAAGAAGGAATAGCGCATCGGACTGGAGATAGTCGTGTATCAAAGGAAAATCCTGTCGTTTACATAGAAACGTTACTCGATTCAGAAGGTGAAGTCATAGATCCCAAAGTGTTTCGTAGCGACGCAATTTCTGTATTAATCCGTCAATGTAAGGGAGCGAGGGATGCAGTAAAGATGGAATTGGGCATCGGAAAGGAGATACTCGTATTCCAAAAGAATATCCTGTCGTATCCGTAGAAACGTCACTCGATTTAAAAGGAGATGCCTTAGAACCCATAGTAATTCATAGCGACGCAATGCCCGTGTTAATTCGTCAATGTGAGGGAGCGAGGGATGCAGTAAGGACAGAATTGCGCATGGGACAGGAGGTAGTCGTATTCCAAACGAATATCCTGTCGTTTCTGTAGAAACGTTATTCCATTTAGAAGGAGAAGCCATAGAACCCATAGTATTTCATAGCGACGCAATTTCTGTGTTAATCCGTCAATGTGAGGGAGCGAGGGATGCAGTAAAGATGGGATAGTTCACGGAAAGTAGTTACTCGTATCCCAAAACAAAATACTTTCGTTTCCATTAAAACCTTACTCGATTTAGAAGGAGAAATCATAGAACCCATAGTATTTCTTAGCGACGCAATTTCTGTGTTAGTTCGTCAATGTGAGGGATGCAGTAAAGAAGGAATGGTGCATCGGAAAGGGGATAGTCGTATCCTAAAAGAAAACCCAGTCGTTTCCTTAGAAACGTTACTCGATTTGGAAGGAGATGTCATAGAAACCATAGTATTTCATTGTGACGCAAATTCTGTGTTAATTCATCAGTGGAAGGGAGCGAAGGATGCAGAAAAGAAGGAATAGTGCATCGGAAAGATGATAGTCGAATACGAAAAGAAAATCCTGTCGTTTCCATAGAAACGTTACTCGAACTAGAAGGGGATGTCATAGAACCCCAAGTATTTCATAGCGACGCAATTTCTGTGTTAATTCGTCAATGTGAGGGACCGAGGGATGTAAAAAAGATGGAATAGTGCATCCGAAAGGTGATGTATCCCAAAAGAAAATCCTGTCGTTTCCAATGAAACGTTATACCATTTAGAAGGAGAAGTCATAGAATCCATAGTATTTTTATAGCGACGCAATCTCTGTGTTAATTCGTCAATGTGATGGAGCGAGGGATGCAGTAAAGAAGGAATAGTGCATCGGAAAGGAGATATTCGTATCCAAAAAGAAGGAGATGTCATAGAACCCATAGTAATTCATAGCAACGCAATTTCTGTGTTAATTCGTCAATGTGAGGGCGCGAGGGATGCAGTAAAGTCGGAATTGTGCATCGGAAAGGAGATAATCGTATTCCAAGAGAATATCCTGTCGTTTCCGTAGAAACGTTACTCGATTTAAAAGGAGAAGTATTAGAACCCATAGTACTTCATAGCGACGCTATTTCTGTGTAAATTCGTCAATGAGAGGGAGCGAGGGATGCAGTAAAGACGGAATTGTGCATCGGAAAGGAGATAGTCTAATTCCAAAAGAATATCCTGTCGTTTCCGTAGAAACGTTACTCGATTTAGATGGAGAAGTCATAAAGCCCATAGTATTTCATAGCGACGCAATTTCTGTGTTAATCCGTCAAAGTGAGGGAGCGAGGGATGCAGTAATGAAGGAATGGTGCATCGGAAAGGAGATACTCGTATCTACAAAGAAAATCCTGTCGTATCCATAGAAACGTTACTCGATTTAGAAGGAGAAGTCATAGAACCCATAGTATTTCATAGCGACGCATTCTCTGTGTTAATTCGTCAATGTGATGGACCGAGGGATGCAGTAAAGAACGAATAATGCATCGGAAAGGGGATACTCGTATTCAAAAAGAATATCCTTTTGTTTCCGTAGAAACGTTACTCGATTTAGAAGGAGAACTCATCGAACCCATAGTTTTTCATAGCGACGCAATTTCTGTGTTAATTCGTCAATGTGGGGGCGCGAGGGATGCAGTAAAGTCGGAATTGTGCATCGGAAACGAGATAATCGTATTCCAAGAGAATATCCTGTCGTTTCCGTAGAAAAGTTACTCGATTTAAAAGGAGAAGTCTTAGAACCCATAGAGTTTCATAGCGACGCTATTTCTGTGTAAATTCGTCAATGAGAGGGAGCTTGGGATGCAGTAAAGACAGAATTGCGCATCGGAAAGGAGATACTCGTATCTAAAAAGAAAATCCTGTCGTTTCCATAGAGACCTTACTCGATTTAGAAGGAGAAGTCATAGAACCCATAGTATGTCATAGCGACGCAATCTCTGTGTTAATTCGTCAATGTGATGGAGCGAAAGATGCAGTAAAGAAAGAATAATGCATCGGAAAGGGGATACTCGTATTCAAAAAGAATATCCTGTTGTTTCAGTAGAAACGTCACTCGATTTAGAAGGATAACTCATAGAACCCATAGTTTGTCATAGCGACGCAATTTCTGTGTTAATTCGTCAATGTGAGGGAGCGACGGATGCAGTAAAGAAGGAATAGTTCATCGGAAAGGAGATGTATCCCAAAAAATTCCTGTCGTTTCCATAGAAACGTTACTCGATTTAGAAGGAGAAGTCATAGAACCCATAGTATTTCATAGCGACGCAATCTCTGTGTTAATTCGTCAATGTGATGGAGCGAGGGATGCAGTAAAGAAGGAATAGTGCATCGGAAAGGGGATACTCGTATTCCAAAAGACTATCCTGCCGTATCCGTAGAAACGTTACACGATTTAGAAGGAGAAGCCATAGAACCCATAGTACTTCATAGCGACGCAATTTCTGTGTTAATCCGTCAATGTGAGGGAGCGATGATGCAATCATGAAGGAATAGTGCATCGGAAAGGAGATACTCGTATCCCAAAAGAAAATCCTGTCGTTTCCATAGAAACGTTGCTCGATTTAGAAGGAGAAGTCATAGAACCCAAAGTATTTCATAGCGACGCAATCCCTGTGTTAATTCGTCAATGTGATGGAGCGAAGGATGCAGTAAAGAAGGAATAGTGCATGGGAAAGTGGATACTCGTATTCAATAAGAATATCCTGTTGTTTCCGTAGAAACGTTACTCGATTTAGAAGGAGAACTCATAGAACCCATAGTTTTTCATAGCGACGCAATTTCTGTGTTAATTCGTCAATGTGAGGGAGCGAAGGATGCAGTAAAGATGGAATAGTTCATCGGAAATCAGATGTATCCCGAAAGAAATTCCTGCCGTTTCTATAGAAACGTTTCTCGATTTCGAAGGAGAAGTCACAGAACCCACAGAATTTCATAGCGACGTAATTTCTGTGTTAATCCGTCAATGTGAGGTAGAGAGGGATGCAGAAAAGAAGGAATAGTGCATCGGAAAGGAGATAGTCGTCCCCAAAGGAAAATCCAGTCGTTTCCATAGAAACGTTACTCGATTCAGAAGGTGAAGTCATAAAACCCAGAGTATATCGTAGCGACGCAAGTTCTGTGTTAATCCGTCAATGTGAGGGAGCGAGGGATACAGTAAAGAAGGAAAAGTGCATCGGAAAGGAGATACTCGTATCCCCAAGAAGGGGATGTCACAGAACCCATAGTATTTCATAGCGACGCAATTTCTGTGTTAATTCGTCAATGTGAGGGCGCGAGAGATGCACTAAAGACGGATTAGTGCATCGGAAAAGAGATACTCGTATTGCAAAAGAATATCCTTTCGTATCCGTAGAAACGTTACTCGATTTAGCAGGAGAAGTCTTAGAACCCATAGTATTTCATAGCGACGCATTTTTGTGTTAATTCGTCAAGGTGAGGGAGCGAGGGATGCAGTAAAGACAGAATAGTGCATCGGAAATGAGATGTATCCCAAAGGAAAATAATGTCGTTTCCATAGAAACGTTACTCGATTTAGAAGGAGAAGTCTTAGAACCAATAGTATTTCATAGCGACGCAATATCTGTGTTAGTTCGTCAATGTGAGGGAACGAGGAATGCAGTAAAGACAGAACAGTGCATCGGAAAGGAGATGGTCGTAACCCGAAAGAAAATCCTGTCGTTTCCATAGAACCGTTACTCGATTTGGAAGGAGATGTCATGGAAAATATAGTATATCATAGCGAAGCAATCTCTGTGCTAATTGGTCAGTGTGAGGGAGCGAGGGATGCAGTAAAGAGGGAATAGTGCATCGGAAAGGAGATTGTCGTGTCCCAAAGGAAAACCCTGTCGTTTCCACAGAAACGTTACTCGATTCAGAAGGAGAAGTCATAGAACACATAGTATTTCATAGCGACGCAATTTCTGTGTTAATTCGTCAATGTGAGGGAGCGAGGTATGCAGTAAAGGAGGAATTGTGCATCGAGATACTCGTATCCCTAAAGAAAATACTGTCGTTTCCATAGAAACGTTACTAGATTTAGAAGGAAAAGTCACAGATCCCATAGTATATTATAACGACGCAATTTCTGTGTTAATCAGTCAATGTGAGGGAGCGAGGAATGCAGTAAGGAAGAAATAGTGCATCTAAAAGGTGATAATCGTATTCCAAAAGAAAATCAAGTCTTTTCCTTAGACGCGACTCGATTTAGAAGGAGGAGTCATTGAACCCATAGTGCTTCATAGGAGCGCAATTTCTGTGGTAATTCGTCAATATGAGTTAGCGAGGGATGCAGTAAAGAAGGAATAGTGCATTGGAAGGGAGACACTCGTATCCCCAAAGAAGGAGATGTCATAGAACCCATAGTATCTCATAGCGACGCAATTTCTCTGTTAAACCGTCAATGTGAGGGCGCGAGGGATGCAGTAAAGACGGAATAGTGCATCGGAAAGGAGATACTCGTATTCCAAAAGAATATCCTGTCGTATCCGTAGAAACGTTACTCGATTTAGAAGGAGAAGCCATAGAACTCATAGTACTTCATAGCGACGCAATTTCTGTGTTAATCCGTCAATGTAAGAGAGCGAGGGATGCAGTAATGAAGAAATAGTGCATCGGAAAGGAGATACTCGTATCCCAAAAGAAAATCCTGTCGTTCCCATAGAAACATTACTCGATTTAGAAGGAGATGCCATAAAACCCATAGTATTTCATAGCCGCGCAATTTCTGTGTTAATTCGTCAATGCGAGTGAGCGAGGAATGCAGTGAAGAAGGGATAGTTCATCGGAAAGGAGTTACTTGTATCCCAAAAGAAAATCCTGTCTTTTCCATAGAAACGTTACTCGATTTAGAAGGAGATGTCATAGAACCCATATTATTTCATAGCAACGCAATTTCTGTGTTATTTCGTCAGTGTGAGGGAGCGAGGGATGCAGAAAAGAAGGAATAGTGCATCGGAAAGGAGATACTCGTATCACAAAAGAAAATCCTGTCGTTTCCATAGAAACGTTACTCGATTCAGAAGGTGAAGTCATAGAACCCAGAGTATTTTGTAGCGACGCAATTTCTGTGTTAAACCGTCAATGTGAGGGAGCGATTGATGCAGTAAGGAAGGAATAGTGCATCGGAAAGGAGTACCTGTATCCCCAAAGAAGGAGATGTCATAGAACCCATAGTATTTCATAGCGACGCAATTTCTCTGTTAATCCGTCAATGTGAGGGCGCGAGGGATGCAGTAAAGAAGGAATTGTGCTTCGGAAAGGAGTTACTCGTATCCCAAAAGAAACTCCTGTCTTTTCCATAGAAACGTTATTCGATTCAGAAGGAGATGTTATAGAACCCATATTATTTCATAGCGACGCAAATTCTGTGCTAATTCGTCAATGGGAAGGAGCGAGGGATGCAGTAATGAAGGAATAGTGGATCGGAAAGGAGATAGTCGTATCCCAAAACATAATACTGTCGTTTCCATAAAAACGTTACTCGATTTAGAAGGAGAAGTCATTGAACCTATAGTATCTCATAGCGACGCAATATCTGTGTTATTTCGTCAATGTGAGGGAGCGAGGGATGCAGAAAAGAAGGAATAGTGCATCGGAAAGGAGATAGTCGTATCCCAAAAGAAGGAGATGACATAGGACACACAGTATTTCATACCGACGCAATTTCTGTGTTAATTAAACAATGTGAGGGAGCGAGGGGTGCAGTTAAGAAGGAGTAATCCATTGGAAAGGAGATACTCGTATCCCAAAAGAAAATTCTGTCGTTTCCATAGAAGCGTTACTCAATTTAGAAGGAGAAGTCTTAGAACCCATAGTATTTCATAGCGTCGCAATTTCTGTGTTAATTCGTCAGTGTGAGTTAGCGAGGGAAGCAGTCAAGACGGAATAGTGCATAGGAATGGAGTCACTCGTTTCCCAAAACAAAAGCCTGTCGGTTCCATAGAAACGTTACTCAATTTAGAAGGAAATGTCATAGAACCCATATTATTTCATGGCGCCGCAATTTCTGTGTTAATTCGTCAATGTGAAGGAGCGAGGTATGCAGTAATGAAGGAATAGTGCGTAGGAAAGGAAATAGTCGTATCCCAAAACAAAATACTGTCGTTTCCATAAAAACGTTACTCGATTTAGAAGGAGAAGTCATTGAACTTATAGCGTTTCATAGCGACGCAATTTCTCTGTTAATTCGTCAATGTGAGGGAGCGAGGGATGCAGAAAAGAAGGAATAGTGCATCGGAAAAGAGATACTCGTATCCCAAAAGAAAATACTGTCGTTTCCATAGAAATGTTACTCCATGTGGAAGGAAATGTCATAGAAACCATAGCATCTCATAGCCGCGCAATTTCTGAGTTAATACGACGATTCGAGGGAGCGAGGGATGCAGTAAAGATGGGATAGTTCATCGGAAAGGAGATACTCGTATCCCAAATGAAAATCCAGTCGTTTCCATAGAAACGTTACTCGATTTAGAAGGAGATGTCACAGAACACATAGTATTTCTTAGCCACGCAATTTCTCTGCTAAACCGTTAATGTGAGGGAGCGAAGGATGCAGTAAAGAAGGCATAGTGCATCGGAAAGGAGATAGTCGTATCCCAAAAGAAAATCCTGTCGTGTCCATAGAAACGTTGCTCGATTTAGAAGGAGAAGTCACAGAACCCATAGTATTTCATAGCGACGCTATTTGTGTGTTAATCCGTCAATGTGAGTTAGCAAGGGATGCAGTAAAGAAGGAATAGTGAATCGGAAAGGAGATACTCGTATTACTAATGAAAATCCAGTCGTCCCCATAGAAACGTTACGTGATTTGGAAGGAGGTGTCATTGAACCCATAGTATTTCATAGGGGCGCAATTTCTGTGTTAATTAGTCAATGTGAGGGAGCGAGGGGTGGAGTAAAGGCGGAATAGTGCATCGAGATACTCGTATCCCAAAAGAAAATACTGACGTTTCCATAGAAACGTTACTAGATTTATAAAGAGAAGTCATAGCTCCCATAGTATTTCAAAACGACACAATTTCTGTGTTAATCCGTCAATGTGAGGGAGCGGGGAATGCAGTAAAGAAGGATTAGTGCATCGGAAAAGAGCTAGTCGTGTCCCAAAGGAAAATGCTGTCGTTTCCAAAGAAACGTTATTCGATTCAGAAGGTGAAGTCATAGAACCCAGAGTTTTCATAGCCACGCAATTTCAGTGTTAATTCGTCAATGTGAGGGCTAGAGGGATGCAGTAAAGAAGCAATAGTACATCGAAAGACTCGTATCCCAAAAGAAAATACTGTCGTTTCCATAGAAACGATACTCCATTTGGAAGGAAATATCATAGAAGCCATAGTATTTCATAGCCGCGCAATTTCTGACTTAATTCGTCAATTCGAGGGAGCGAGGGACGCAGTAAAGAAGGGATAGTTCATCGGAAAGGAGATACTCGTATCCCAAAAGAAAATCCTGTCGTTTCCATAGAAACGTTACTCGATTTAGAAGGGAATGTCATAGAACACATAGTATTTCTTAGCCACGCAATTTCTCTGTTAAACCGTTAATGTGAGGGAGCGAAGAATGCAGTAAAGAAGGTATAGTGCATCGGAATGGAGATAGTCGTATCCCAAAAGAAAATCCTGTCGTGTCCATAGAAACGTTGCTCGATTTAGAAGGAGAAGTCACAGAACCCATAGTATTTCATAGCGACGCAATTTCTGTGTTAATCCGTCAATGTGAGTTAGCGAGGGATGCAGTAAAGAAGTAATAGTGAATCGGAAAGGAGATACTCGTATTACTAATGAAAATCCAGTCGTTCCCATAGAAACGTTACGTGATTTGGAAGGAGGTGTCATTGAACCCATAGTATTTCATAGGGGAGCAATTTGTGTGTTAATTCATCAATGTGAGTTAGCGAGGGATGCAGAAAAGAAGGAATAGTGCATCGGAAAGGAGATAGTCGTATCCCAAAAGAAGGAGATGACATAGGACACATATTATTTCATACCGACGCAATTTCTGTGTTAATTAGTCAATGTGAGGGAATGTGGGGTGCAGTAAAGGAGGAATAGTGCATCGAGATACTCGTATCCCAAAAGAAAATACTGTCGTTTCCATAGAAACGTTACTAGATTTATAAAGAGAAGTCATAGCTCCCATAGTATTTCAAAACGACACAATTTCTGTGTTAATCCGTCAATGTGAGGGAGCGGGGAATGCAGTAAAGATGGATTAGTGCATCGGAAAAGAGCTATTCGTGTCCCAAAGGAAAATCCTGTCGTTTCCAAAGAAACGTTATTCGATTCAGAGGGTGAAGTCATAGATCCCAGAGTTTTCATAGCGACGCAATTTCGGTGTTAATTCGTCAATGTGAGGGAGCGAGGGATGCAGTAAAGAAGAAATAGGGCATCGGAACGGAGATACTCGTAACCCAAAAGAAAATCCTGCCGTTTCCATAGAGACGTTACTCTACTTAGACGGAGAAGTCATAGAACACATAGTATTTCATATCCACGCAATTTCAGTGCTAATTCGTCAATGTGAGGGAGCGAGGGATGCAGTTAGGAATTAATAGTGCATGGGAATGAAGAAAGTCGTATCCCAAAAGAAAATCCTTTCGTTTCAATAGAAACGATACTCGATTTAGAAGGAGATGTCATAGAAATCACAGTATATCATAGCGACGCAATTTCTGTGTGTAGTCGTCAATGTGACGGAGCGAGAGATGCAGTAAAGAAGGAATAGTGCATCGGGACGGAGATGTATCCCAAAAGAAAATCCTGTCGTTCCCATAGAATCGTTACTCGACTTAGAAGTCATAGAACCCATAGTATTTTATAGCGACGAAATTTCTGTGTTAATTCGTCAATGTGTGGGAGCCTGGGATACAGTAAAGAAGGTGCATCGGAAAGGAGATAGTCGAATCCCAAAATAAAATCCTATCGATTCCATAGAAACATTACTCGATTTAGAAGGAGAAGTCATAGAACCCATAGTATTTCATAGCGACGCAATTTCTGTGTTAATTCGTCAATGTGTGGGAGCCAGGGTTGCAGTAAAGAAGGAATAGTGCATCGGTAAAGAGATAGTCGTATCCCAAAAGAAAATCCTGTCGTTTCCACAGAAACGTTGCTCGATTTAGAAGGAGATGACAAAGAACCCATAGTATTTCATAGCGACGCAATTTCAGTGTTAATTCGTCAGTGTGAGGGAGCGACTGATGCAGTAAGGAGTAAATAGTGCATCGGAATGAAGATAGTCGTATCCCAAAAGAAATTTCTGTCGTTTCCATAGGAACGTTACTCGATTTAGAAGGATATGTCATAGAACCTATAGTATTTCATAGCGACACAATTTCTGTGTTAATTCGTCAATGTGTGGGAGCGAGGGATGCCTTAAGGTATTAATAGTGCGTCGGAATGAAGATTGTCGTATCCCAAAAGAAAATCCTTTCGTTTCCATGGAAATATTACTCGATTAAGATGGAGATGTCATAGAAAACATAGTATTTCATAGCGACGGAATTTCTGTGGTAATTCCTCAATGTGAGGGAGCGAGGGATGCAGTAAAGAAGGAATAGTGCATCGGATAGCAGATACTCGTATCCCAAAACAATATCCTCTTGTTTCCACAGAAACGTTACTCGATTTATGAGGAGAAGTCATAGAACACATAGTATTTCATAGCGACGCGATTTCAGTGTTAATTTTTCAATGTGAGGAGGCGAGGGATGCAGTAAAGACGGGATAGTGCATCAGACTGGAGATACTCGTGGCCCAAAAGAAATCCCTGTCTTTTCCAAAGAAATGATACTCGATTTAGAAGGAAATGTCATAGAGCCGTTAGTATTTCATAGCGGCGCAATTTTTGTGTAAATTCGTCAATGTCAGGGAGCGAGTGATGCAGTAAGGAAGGAATAGAGCATCGGAAAAGAGATACTCGTATCCCAAAACAAAATCCAGTCGTTTACACAGGAACGTTACTCAATTTAGAAGGAGAAGTCATAGAACCCATAGTATCTCATAGCGACGCAATTTCTGTGTTGATTCGTCAATTTGATGGGGCGAGGGATGCAGTAAAGTAGGAATAGTGCATCGGAATGAAGATAGTCGTATCCCAAAAGAAAATCCTTTCGTTTCCATAGAAACGTTACTCGATTTAGAAGGAAATGCCATAGAAATCGTAGTTTTCCATAGCGACGCAATTTCTGTGTTACTTCGTCAATGTGAGGGAGCGAGGGACGCAGTAAAGAAGGAATAGGGAGTCGGAAAGGAGATACTCGTATCCCAAAACAATATCCTGTTGTTTCCACAGAAAAGTTACTCGATTTGGAAGGAGAAGTCATAGAACCCATGGTATTTGATAGCGACGCAATTTCTGTGTTAATTCGTCTATGTGATGGGGCGAGGGATGCAGTAAAGATGGAATAGTGCATCGGAAAGGAGATAGTCGTATCCCAAAAGAAAATCCTGACGTTTCCATTGAAACGTTACTCGATTTAGAAGGAGAAGTCATAGGTCCCATAGTATTTCATAGCCCCACAATTTCTCTGTTAATTCGTCAATGTGAGGGAGCGAGGGATGCAGGAAAGAAGGAATTGAGCATCTGAAAGGAGATACTCGTATCCCAAAAGAAAATCCTGTCGTTTCCATAGAAGCGTTACGCGATTTAGAAGGAGAAGTCATAGAACCCATAGTATTTCATAGTGACGCAATTTCTGTTTTAATTCGTCAATGATATCTGGCGAGGGATGCGGTAAAGAAGGAATAGTGCATCGGAAAGGAGATACTCATATCCCAAAACAAAATCCTGTCGTTTCCACAGAAACGTTACTCGATTTAGAAGGAGAAGTCATAGAACCCATAGTATTTCATAGCGACGCAATTTATGTGTTGATTCGTCAATGTGATGGGGCGAGGGATGCAGTAAAGAAGGAATAGTGCATCGGAATGAAGATACTCGTATCCCAAAAGGAAATCCGTTCGTTTCTATAGAAACGTTACTTGATTTAGAAGGAAATGTCATAGAAACCATAGTATTTCATAGCGACGCAATTTCTGTGCTGATTCGTGAATGTGAGGGAACGCAGGATGCAGTCAAGACAGAGTAGTGCATTGGAAAGGAGATGTATCCCAAAAGAATATCCAGTCGTTTCCATAGAAACGTTACTCGATTCAGAAGTCCTAGAACCCATAGTGTTTCATAGCGATGCAATTTCTGTATTACTTCGTCAATGTGTTTGAGCCAGGGATGAAGTAAAGAAGCAATAGTGCATCGGAAAGGAGATACTCGTATCCCAAAACAAAATCCTGTCGTTTCTATAGAAACGTTATTCGGTTAAGAAGGAAAAGCCGTAGAACCCATAGTATTTCATAGCGACGCAAATTTTGTGTTGATTCGTCAATGTGAGGGAGCGAGGGATGCAGTAATGAAGGAATAGTGCATCAGAAAGGAGATACTCGTATCCCAAATGAAATTCCTGTCTTTTCCAAAGAAGGGATACTCGATTAAGAAGGAGATGTCATAGAGCCGTTAGTATTTCATAGCGACGCAATTTCTGTGTTATTTCATCAATGTGAGGGAGCGTAAGATGCAGTAAAGAAGGAATAGTGCATCGGAAAGGAGATACTCGTATCCCAAAAGAAAATGCTGTCGTTTCCATAGACACTTTACTCGATTTAGAAGGAGAAGTCATAGAACACATAGTATTTCATGGCCCCGCAATTTCTGTGTTAATTCGTCAATGTGAGGGTGCGAGGGATGGAGTAAAGAAGGAATAGTGCTTCGGAAAGGAGATACTCGTATCCCAGGAGAAAATCCTGTCGTTTCCATAGAAGCGTTACGCGATTTAGAAGGAAATGTCATAGAAACCATAGAATTTCATAGCGACGCAATTTCTGTGTTAATTCGTCAATGTGTGGGAGCCAGGGTTGCAGTAGAGAAGGAATAGTGCATCGAAAAGGAGATAGTCGTATTCCAAAAGAAAATCCTGTCGTTTCCATAGAAAAGTTACTCGATTTAGATGTTATAGAACCCATAGTATTTCATAGCGACGCAATTTCTGTGTTAATTCGACAATGTGAGGGAGCGAGGAATGCGGTAAGGAATAAATAGTGCATCGGAATGAAGATAGCCGTATCCCAAAAGAAAATCCTTTCGTTTCCGTAGAAACGTTACTCGATTTAGAAGGAGATGTCATAGAAACCATGGTATATCATAGCGACGCAATTTCTGTGTTAATTCGTCAATGTGAGGGAGCGAGGGATGCAGTAAAGATGGATTAGTGGATCGGAAAGGAGATGTATCCCAAAAGAAAATCCTGTCGTTTCCACAGAAACGTTACTCGATTTAGTGGGAGAACTCATAGAACTGATAGTATTTCATAGCCCCGCAATTTATGTGTTAATTCGTCAATGTGAGGGAGCGAGGGATGCAGTAAAGATGGAATAGTGCATCAGAATGGAGATACTCGTATCCCAAAAGAAATTCCTGTCTTTTCCAAAGAAAAGATACTCGATTTAGAAGCAGATGTCATAGAGCCGGTAGTATTTCATAGCGGCGCAATTTCTGTGTTAATTCGTCAATATCAGGGAGCGAGGGATGCAGTAAAGAAGGAATAGTGCATCGGAAAAGATATAATCGTATCCCAAAAGAAAATCCTTGCGTTTCCATAGAAACCTTACTCGATTTAGAAGGAGATGTCATAGAACACATAATATTTCATAGCGACGCAATTTCTGTGTTACTTCGTCAATGTGAGGGAGCGAGGGATGCAGTAAAGAAGGAATAGAGCATAGGAAAGGGGATACTCGTATCCCAAAAGAAAATCCTGTCGTTTCCATAGAAACGGTACTGATTTAGAAGGAGATGTCATAGAACACATAATATTTCATAGCGACGCAATTTTTGTGTTAATTCATCAATGTCAGGAAGCGAGGGATGCAGTAAAGAAGGAATAGTGCATAGGAAAGGAGATAGTCGTATCCCAAAAGAAAAGTCTTTCATTTCCTTAGAACCGTTACTCGATTTAGGAGGAGATGTCATACAACACATAATATTTCATAGCGACGCAATTTCTGTGTTGATTCGTCAATGTGTTGCAGCCAGGTGTAATCTCCCCACGGAAAATTACCCTCTACCACGCAATAATTAATAATGGTCAACCAAATCATCCACATGTATGTACGTTTGAAAAGTATCTGATCAGATTTTCTAGTAATATATGCGCCAACAGCTCGTCGACGCCAAAGTATTTTTCTAGTACGTTTATTCTTTGGAACAACAGAGGTACAGAAGTGTATGCTCCATGGTTATTATAGTGGGAGAAAGGAACAGCTTCGGAAGTATCGGTTGGGAGATTGTCGGATTGCTAAAGGAGATTTTATTTACTCTTCTTCGCGCTAAAGCGAGCTAGGAAAGTTTGTGCCGCTAGCGTGATAGATAAAAAGAAAAAAAAAACCTGTAAATGAAAATTACATGAGACTTGAAACCAACAGAAAACGGAACATGTACGGAAATGGATTCAATATACAATTTTCCTCAGAAATAAGGTTTGTGAACATTTTATTCTAGAGTGAATGACGAATGAGTTCTCTGTCTGACCCATTGATGATAGTCTGGGCCCTGTAATTAATTGGGAAGTTTCAGCTGTGACGAAGAGAGCCTGCAATCTCTGGGTTTTTATAAATCGTCCAAAAAGGCTTCGTCCACATCTGAAATTATAGATCTGTCGTAAACTGAACGAATTGTTCAAACGATCGATTTTCCCAACTGAATGCAGCGCTTAATAATAATAACAAATGTAAAGATCTTTTCCAGCAAGCCAGCCGCTGAACATTAAGACGAAGGGCTCCACCAGAGATTCTACTAGGCTGATTTCACGTAAATAATATAGTTAAACTGTACACAGATAAAGGACAGAGAGAGAGAGAGAGAGAGAGAGAGAGAGAGAGAGAGAGAGAGCGAATGAAATTCGAGAAATTACTCAGAATCCTTCATTAGCATAATTGTTTGTCTGTCTTTTCACGGATCAGCCTAATAAGAAAACACGAAGCCCTGACGTTATTGTACCGATTTATGTGTGAGGGTGAAAGAGCGATAAAGGCGACAGATACACTTCTGTACAGACAAAACATTACACCAAGTTAGCGGCAAGCTGCATTCATATAGACTTTCATCATTTACAGAGTAGAATTCATTATAATGGCCAATCCGTGACAGGACACGTTTTTGGACGTTGTTAAAATAATTTTGTTCTCTGTTTTATGTGAACTACGACGAGACAACTTAACTTGGAAAAGAGAAGAAATACTCGCAGGCAAAATAAAGTGGATCTACAAATAAAAGCTGCACGCTAAGCGCAGAAAAAGGGACGGACCTATAATTTTGTATTAAAGCTTGCTAGTATTGGAGAAGTAGACGTAGATTTGAACATTTGCTAGTTGTGTTCATGCCAGATATAGTTTGATTTATATGCCCTATTTGCATTTACGTGTATATACTATAAGAAAGTAGCCACAGACGTATTCTTGTGTGAACGGAGATATATACATATTGACTGTAGAACATTTATATGGTTTTAACTAGGGCAATGTTTAAGATGAGTCAAGAAGAGCAGAGTAACATGCAACAGCCTTCAGCTGTGAGCACGGATAATAGTGATGTAGTAAGAAGTGTTGTAGAACCGATCGCTACAGATAGCGCGATAGAACGTCCTGTAGACACGGCCGGAGATGTAACAGCAAGTACGCAACATGGATTAGATCCATTGGTCATTATCATGAGGCAGATGCAGATGTTAACTGAGACCATGAATAATATGAATACGAAATTAGCCTCAGTTACTGAGGGGCAAGAAAATCTAAAAACTGACATTAATGCGAAGTTAGCCTCAGTTACCGAGGGGCAAAATGATTTGAATTCGAAGTTAGCCTCAGTTACTGAGGGCCAAAATGATTTGAACGCGAAATTAGCCTCAGTTACTGAGGGGCAGGAAAATCTGAAAGCTGAGATTAAGCAGCAGTTACACGACAGTTTTTCCGAATTAGAGCAGCGGATAGAGGCGAAGACAAAGGAACTTAAAGATCAGGCCGAAGAGACGGAACGAAAGTTAACTGCACAAATAGAATTGGTTAAAGCTCAATGTGAGGAATCTACTCAACGCGTACGTGTAGAAATGAAGGAGTATGTGGCTATTAAGATAGATACCGTACGCGAACAGATGGAAATGGTTCCGCAATTAGTACAAAAGCAAGATGCCATGTCATGTGCAATTGCGCAACTTCCTGAATTGGCACGTACGCAGACGAACCTAAAGGAAAGTGTTGAACATCTGACCGAACGTCAAGACGTTATAGACCACCAAATTAATGTATTAACGGGTAAATTATCCGAAATCACATTAGAAAACAAAAGGCTAATGTGTGAAAACGTTGAGCAAAATGTTAAAGCAGCATTCCAGAGTCTATGCGGCAAACAGGAAGAGAATTTGTTTGCGAAAGGACTTGAGGAAGTGCGACAGCAGTTAGGTGCTGATTTCGAGCATTGGAAACAAACGATAGAAAAGTCGATACGCGTTTCACAACAAGGCTCAGAACAAATGAATACAGGCCAGCAGCAGAAGTCGGCAGCGACTATAGAGCCAGTTACTGCACATTCGCACACAATACCGACTTGTGTGAGTAACTCGAATAATAAATTGCCACGAGCTAGTTGTTCGCGTGAAGTTTTATCTGACGGAGATTACGAAAGCCTTTGCCATGCTGAAGAAAAAATGATAAAGCATCGGCAATTCCAGATTTTTAACACTGACAAAAGGGGGGTCCATCCGATTGTTTTTATCCGAAGTTTTAGAGGAGTGCTACCCAGAAATTGGTCGGAGTGGCAGAAAATCAGTTTCGTGACTGGGTATATACAAGGTTCGGGGGCGATCTGGGCCTCCGACATGACTTCTGTTTGCTCGACATATGACGATTTTGAGAAAGCGTTTTTAGCAAAATTCTGGTCAGAAGGGGTACAGGAACGCCTAAGGCAGGAGGTGCTCTACCCAGAGCCTTTCTCTTTTTCAAAAGGAAGTCTTAGGAAGTATTTTGAAAAATATATAAACAAAACTAGATATTGGGACAGACCTATGCCTTTGCCAGACATAATAAACATACTTAAGGCAAGATTACCAACTAACATCCGGAATCAATTAATTTACGGGAACGATAAAGACCTGGAGTCGTTCCTCACGACGTTAGATCATATAGACATTATAGAAGAGAGCAACCAGAAAGCCCGTAACAACAGATTCCAATATAGGGAGATAGAACCTCCGCCAAATGGTAGGCAAGGGAACGCACAGAGATCGATAAACAGTGGAGAAACACCTCAAAATTTCGACAATAATGCCGGCAATAGTCTTGCGAGGGGCTATCCAAGGAACAACAGGAATGGGAAAAGATACAATCCCGTATGGGGGAACGAAAGGAATTTCAGACCGCAAGCCTGGAACAATAACAGTAATAAAAAGTGGAATCAACCGGGGGGAATAGACTCAAATAACCAACATCAGTGGGGACGGAAATCTACGAATCAACCGGTAATTACCGAAGTGACGGACGATGTCAACCACCAGGCGAATCAAAATCCAACAAACTTGTAAGGACCCACTCGTGCCCCGGAGGAGCGGTCAACAATTGGTTGAGGGGCAACAGGATATGTGTACCCATGCTAACGTATAATGATGGACGATTACTGGTGGATGAATTGACCGAGGACTTAGAACTCCAAGATGAGGATAAGGAACAGGTGGCAGTAGCCGAAGTGCAAGTCATTTTGGAGACTGTACCTATAGTGGCGGTTTTGGACACAGCTGCAACCACGAATGTTATTTCGGAGGCTCTATTCAACAAGATCAGAAATATAAGACGAGTACCAATTTTTCCAGTTCAAAATTGCAGAATAATAGGCGCCGTTGGGGCTAGATCGGCTAATGTAAAAGTGCAGTCACTACTTAGTGTAGAAGTCGGAAATGTAGCAATATTAAGCACATTCCTTGTTGTAAAAAATTTGGTGGTAGACTGCATTATAGGAGTCGACATCCTACGTCAATACGGATGCAGAATAGATTTTAAAATAGGAAAAATTTGGTTAAATGTAAATAAACAAGAAATTGAGTTGGACTTGTTGAAAAAGGAAAGCCTTACCAGAAAATATAGTAGTGGGATCAGTGTGCAAGTAATCAGGACTGCACAAAATTCTAAACAGCACGTAAATAATGAGTTCCAAGTCAAAGGAGACTTCGGTCAATTAGTGTATGAGAAGTTAAATGAATCCGACTGCATTATTGAAGATCAGAAGAAGCAGCTCAAAGAATTATTATTAGTGTATGAAAACGTGTTTGATGAAAGGCCAGGAGTTATTAAGGGATACATATGCCATCTCTACGTTAAGCCACACGAAACGTATTGTAGAACTTTCTATCCTGTTCCCTGGAGGTTAAAGGCTCAAGTTCAAAAAGAAATAGATCGCATGTTGAAATGGGGTTTGATCGAACCCTCTACAAGCCCATACTGCTCCCCATTGTTGGTCGTGCCAAAAGCAAATGGAACTGTGAGACTGGTACTCGACGCCAGGGAAATAAATAAAATCATAATTCCAGTGAGAACACATCCGGAAAACATAGACGAACTGATACAACGGTTCCAGGATGTCCAATATTTGACGAGCATCGATTTGCGGAGTTCGTATTGGCAGGTCAAGCTGGATGAGTTATCAAGGAAATATACAGCTTTCATTTATGCCGGAAGAAGTTACCAATTTACTGTAGTTCCTTTCGGACTCAACATTAGTGCTGGAATCTTTATAGCAGCTCTAGATTATGCTCTAGGCCCAGAACTAAGAAGCAGGATAACAGTATTTGTTGATGATATGCTTATTGCATCGAAGACCTGGGAGGAGCATATTACCTAACTGAGTCGGGTGTTGGACGTGGTCAAAACCATGGGAATAACTGCTAACCTACAGAAATCCCATTTTGCACTAAACAGAATCAAGTTCCTGGGGCATATAGTTAACGCAATGGGAATTTTACCGACCAAGGAGAAGCTAATTGCGATTAGTAAGTTTCCAACACCGAGAAATAGGAGGCAATTAAAAGGGTTTATTGGTCTTGCCTCATTTTTTAGAAGATTTATAACGAATCAGGCCATGAATGCAGCAGCTCTAAATAGTTTGCTCAAGAAGGATGTGCCCTGGCTCTGGACATTAGAGTGTCAAGAAGCATTTGAAGAGATAAAGAAGCAATTAGTAAATGCACCGCTTTTGTACCATCCGGACATGCAAGAGGAATTCTACTTGTCAACAGATTCGTCAAATGTGGGTCTTGGAGTGTGCCTTTTCCAAGTACGCAAGATAAATGGACAGCTTACCTTTTGTCCTATTGCGTTTGCTAGTCGTGTTTTGTCCAACTGTGAACGAACGTACACGACGACAGAACTAGAGGCTCTTGCGGTCGTCTGGGAATTTAAAAAATTTCATTATTATTTATATGGGTCGAAGACTATCGTATATTGCGATCACCAATCATTAACGTTTTTACAAACGTGTAAACTGTTACACCCCAGGCTGGCTAGATGGACGCTCGCTCTGCAACAATACCAGTTTAAGATCGTACATGTCTCAGGGCAGCAAAACATTATTGCTGACGCTCTATCAAGGTCACCGCAGGGTTTAACAAAAGAGATTGAAATAAATAATTCCTCAGAATTCCCGGTATTGCTGCTGCAGGAAAATCCATTTAAGACGTACTACGTCAATTTGTGTGTGCATATGGCCCAGTTACAGAAAAAGGATGCTCAATGGGGAAGTGTCATTCAAAGGTTACAACAGCAACCTTCGGATCAGATGGCAAACTATTACAAGCTGGTAAATGGCGTATTATTTTTCCGCTGTGGAAGGCCGAACAAAGTCCGTTGGTGTGTTTGTATACCTGAGGCACAAATAGAGAAACTTGTATGGTTCACTCATTTAACCTGGGGACATTTCGGTGCGACAAAATGTGCAGACAAAATAAGTGGGTACTGTTATTTTCCCAACATAAAGCGCAGAGTGCATGAGGTCTTAAAGAGATGCATAATCTGTCAAAAAACAAAGCCGGATTCGAAAGGGACTAAGCATCCATTATGCTCTATATTAGTACAAAAACCAAAAGAATTAATTTCGTGCGATCTGTGTGGACCGTTACCGACGTCAAGAGGTGGTGTTAAATATGTGTTGGCATTTCTCGATGTGTGTACGAAATATGTGAAGCTATACCCGATAAAGGCGGCTACAGCCAAAGTAATTGTATTAAGATTGATAAGGGATTATCTTCCACATGTGGGTACACCTAAGGCGATCATAACAGACAATGCTAAAATATTCACGGGACTCCGATGGAAGCAGACTTAGTCTCAAATCGGTGTGAAACACATACTAACATCATTTTACCACCCACAAGGCAATTTGGTTGAGAGGATTTTTAGAGAATTCCATCGATTTATGAGGACGTATTGCCATAATAAGCAAACTGCGTTGGCAAATCATGTGGAAGAGTTTGAGCAAATATACAATAATATGCCCCACTCCTCAACGGGATATACACCTCGTGAATTGATGTTCGAAACAAAAGAGGAAAACTTCTGGACTGACCGTATCCCCAAAACTCAGGAAACTGAGATGCCTTGGGAAGAAAAAATAAGACAAGCTATTATAAATATGACGAAAAAGGCTGACCAAAGAAAACAACGATATGACAAATTAATCAAAAGGGTACAGACATACCATGTCGGAGAGAAGGTACTAGTTAAACGACATACCAAATCATCCATAATAAAGAAAAGTATAAAGAATTGGGAGTTACTATATACTGGACCATACATTATCCTACAAATTCCGAATCCGGGGGCTTATCTGTTAGCATACCCGGGATCGAACAAAATAAAAGTTTTATTTTCTCATAACGACTTAGAAAAGTATAATGAAGATTAGAAGATAGGGAGGAATGGTGTTCCGAGTGACAGAAATGAACGCTCGTAAAAATCATAACAATGAACTGTGTGTGTAGTGATAGAAACCTTTAAATTGAAATAGTTAATCAGTGACATAGAGTATAGAAATAGTGACTAACTATTATTATCAAGTGTTGTAAAGAAGATTGTGGAGATAGGCTTCACCTGTGTTGGGGTGAATATAGAACTTTAGCATTGCTAATGTCATCAAGAATGATTAAGGATCTAACTGACCTTCAAGAAGAATGAAATGTTTCCCGCAAATGACGCGGAATAATCAAAAGAGGTTCCGAGTGAATATTCATATATAATCTCATGTGAACGCTTACATGTGTAAACGTGTGAAGGGATGTGTTGTGGTAGTGAATCGTGAGTGACGGTTAACGCCGCAAAGATAATTTCCCGCGCTAAACAGTTGACGTCGGCGCGAGAATTAAAATCGATATAGACGATACAGATATGCTTTGTAAGAGACTCGCACCAAATGCGAGGATAAACTGATTCATGTTGAACTCTAAAGGGAATAGGTGTTATAATTAGAAATTAAGAGTTTTTAATTTATTAATGAATGATTAAAGAAAGTAATATTCATAGATTCAGTAGTAATTTAATGGTTCGTGTTCGTTTGGGAATTTTGTGTGAAAAAATCCATTTCTGTATATGAACATGGATGAACACCGTATGAATCAGAGAGTAATTGAAAGAAGCGAATCCGCATTCCTCAGTGCTAATAACTTTTACATTTCAGCACTCAAGCGAAGAAATATATATATTTAGAATAAAAAGTTTTGAGTATAGCTAAATTATATGACTTATCAAGGAGATTTAGATGATGTCTTGGTATAAAATGAACTACACTTTCCATTATTCGATGATTTGAATCCAAAATCTATAGTAAGTTGCATGAATCCTTTAAATTACGAAGAACAAATCAGTGAAAGAAAATGTGTTAGAACTTCAGGACTTATAAGCACAAGTGGGGAGGCAAAGTCAAAAGGAGTATTCAAAAGGGAGTAAATCGGATGATGCTTTTGGCAACATCATTAGTAATGGTTGAATCCCTTGAAGTACGTCGTAACAAAAAGGATCCATGAAGCCATAAGGATTTTGCTTTCAAAAAGGAGAATCTTGGACGGTGCAACCTAATCAGTTCTCTTACAGGAAGAGTTTTCCTTTTGGTCATTGCTAATTCTGTTGGAATGAATGTTGCATGTGAATTCGAGTATCCCTGTTCCTTCTACTCTTCCCATTGTGAGCCGCGTAGAAGATCAACTACAGAGAGGGCCGCGTAGAAGACCGACTACAAATGTGGACGCCAGGGACATGCAAGACCCGGGGGAGTTTAGCACCGCAAGATATTGTACCAGGAGCAAGATTGTAAAACGAGAATACGAGAATTCACGTTATTTATTGTAAAACGTTTTTTTTTTTTTTTTTTTTTTTTTTTTTTTTTTTTTTTTTTTTTTTTTTGCTAGAGGCACAAACCACTCTTCTCCAAATCGTGATACAAATTAAATTGATCCCTGTCTTTCCTTTAGAGATCTATTTCAAAATTATATATTTTTTTTATTCTATAGGCTTTCCTATCTTCTATGTACCGTAGGCTGGGGGTCTAGGCTTAAGAGGTTTTCCAAGGTTTCCCTCCTTAAGAAAGTTCCCGAATGGGTAGACCCTGACATCAGTTCATGAAAGATCATCTTCCTTGGTTGTGCACAGCAAATATAACACCTAGATGCACGTAAAAGCAATACCGCCGCAGTACCGGTCTCTTCATTTCTTCTGTCTTCAACATTTCTTTTCTTCGTCTGTCTCAAATATAATATTCTTTTTCAGTCGGAGGACTGACAATCATCACTTCCGGGTTATCCACGCTAATAGATAGCTTGCGAAGTGTGTTCAGTGAATCAAAATTGAGCTCACAAACTTCGCTCGCTGCGAGGGGCATTGTAATCTCCCCACGGAAAATTACCCTCGACCACGCAATAATTAATAATGGTCAACCAAATCATCCACATGTATGTACGTTTGAAAAGTATCTGATCAGATTTTCTAGTAATATATGCGCCGACAGCTCGTCGACGCCAAAGTATTTTTCTAGTACGTTTATTCTTTGGAACAACAGAGGTACAGAAGTGTATGCTCCATGGTTATTATAGTGGGAGAAAGGAACAGCTTCGGAAGTATCGGTTGGGAGATTGTCGGATTGCTAAAGGAAATTTTATTTACTCTTCTTCGCGCTAAAGCGAGCTAGGAAAGTTTGTGCCGCTAGCGTGATAGATAAAAAGAAAAAAAAAACCTGTAAATGAAAATTACATGAGACTTGGAACCAACAGAAAACGGAACATGTACGGAAATGGATTCAATATACAATTTTCCTCAGAAATAAGGTTTGTGAACATTTTATTCTAGAGTGAATGACGAATGAGTTCTCTGTCTGAACCATTGATGATAGTCTGGGCCCTGTAATTAATTGGGAAGTTTCAGCTGTAACGAAGAGAGCCTGCAATCTCTGAGTTTTTATAAATCGTCCAAAAAGGCTTCGTCCACATCTGAAATTATAGATCTGTCGTAAACTGAACGAATTGTTCAAACGATCGATTTTCCCAACTGAATGCAGCGCTTAATAATAATAACAAATGTAAAGATCTTTTCCAGCAAGCCAGCCGCTGAACATTAAGACGAAGGGCTCCACCAGAGATTCTATTAGGCTTATTTCACGTAAATAATATAGTTAAACTGTACACAGATAAAGGACAGAGAGAGAGAGAGAGAGAGAGAGAGAGAGAGAGAGAGAGAGAGAGCGAATGAAATTCGAGAAATTACTCAGAATCCTCCATTAGCATAATTGCTTGTCTGTCTTTTCACGGATCAGCCTAATAAGAAAACACGAAACCCGGAATTTATTGTACCGATTTATGTGTGAGGGTGAAAGAGCGATAAAGGCGACAGATACACTTCTGTACAGACAAAACATTACACCAAGTTAGCGGCAAGCAGCATTCATATAGACTTTCATCATTTACAGAAAAGAATTCATTATACAGGGATGAAGTAAAGAAGCAATAGTGCATCGGAAAGGAGATAGTCGAATCCCAAAACAAAATCCTGTCGTTTCCATACAAACGTTACTCGGTTAAGAAGGAGAAGTCGTAGAACCCATGGTATTTCATAGCGACGCAAATTTTGTGTTGTCAATGTGAGGGAGCGAGGGATGCAGTAAAGAAGGAATAGTGCATCAGAAAGGAGATACTCGTATCCCAAAAGAAATTCCTGTCTTTTCCAAAGAAGGGATACTCGATTAAGACGGAGATGTCATAGAGCCGTTAGTATTTCATAGCGACGCAATTTCTGTGCTACTTCGTCAATGTGAGGGAGCGAGGGATGCAGTAAAGAAGGAATAGTGCATCGGAAAGGAAATAGTCGTATCCCAAAAGAAAATCCTTTCGTTTCCATAGAAACGTTACTCGATTTAGAAGGAGATGTCATAGAACACATAATATTTCATAGCGACGCAATTTCTTCGTTACTTCGTCAATGTGAGGGAACGAGGGATGCAGTCAAGACGGTGTAGTGCATCGGAAAGGAGATGTATCCCAAAAGAGAGTCCAGTCGTTTCCATTTGAAACGTTACTCGATTTAGAAGTCATAGAACCCATAGTGTTTCATAGCGACGCAATTTCTGTATTAATTCGACAATGTGTTGCAGCCAGGGATGAAGTAAAGAAGCAATAGTGCATCGGAAAGGAGATAGTCGAATCCCAAAACAAAATCCTGTCGTTTCCATAGAAACGTTACTCGGTTAAGAAGGAGACGTCGTAGAACCCATGGTATTTCATAGCGACACAAATTTTGTGTTGTCAATGTGAGGGGCGAGGGATGCAGTAAAGAAGGAATAGTGCATCGAAAGGAGATAGTCGTATCCCAAAAGAAAATCCTTTCCTTTCCATAGAAATGTTACTCGATTTAGAAGGAGATGTCATAGAACAAATAATATTTCATAGCGACGCAATTTCTTTGTTACTTCGTCAATGTGAGGGAGCGAGGGATGCAGTAAAGAAGGAATAGAGCATCGGAAAGGAGATACACGTATCCCAAAAGAAAATCCTGTCGTTTCAATAGAAACTTTACTCGATTTAGAAGGAGAAGTCATAGAACACATAGTATTTCATAGCCCCGCAATTTCTGTGTTAATTCGTCAATTTGAGGGAGCGAGGGATGCAGTAAAGAAGGAATAGTGCACGGGAAAGGATATACTCGTATCCCAAAGAAAATCCAGTCGTTTCCATAGAAAAGTTACTCGATTTAGAAGGAGATGTCATAGAACGCATAATATTTCATAGCGACGCAATTTCTTTGTTACTTCGTCAATGTGAGGGAGCGAGGGATGCAGTAAAGAAGGAATAGTGCATCGGAAAGGAGATACTCGAATCCCAAAATAAAATCCTGTCGTTTCCATAGAAACCTTACTCTATTTAGAAGGAGAACTCATAGAACTCAAAGTATTTCATAGTCCCGCAATTTCAGTGTTAATGCGTCAATGGGAAGGAGCGACGGATGCAGTAGAGAAGGAATAGTGCATCGGAAAGGAGATACTCGTATCCCAAAACAAAATTCTCTCGTTTCCACAGAAACGTTACTCGATTTAGAAGGAGAAGTCATAGAACCCATAGTATTTCATAGCGACGCAATATCTGTGCTAATTCGTCAATGTGTGGGAGCCAGGGGGTGCAGCAGGGAAGGAATAGTGCATCGGAAAGGAGATGTATCCCAGAAGAAATTTCTGTCGTTTCCATAGAAACGTTACTCGATTTAGAAAACATAGAACCCGTAGTATTTCATAACGACGCAATATCTGTGTTAATTCGTCAATGTGTGGGAGCCACGGATGCAGTAAAGAAGGAATTGTGCATCGGAAAGGAGATAGTCGTATCCCGAAAGAAAATCCTGTCATTTCCATAGAAACGGTTCTCGATTTAGAAGGAAATGTCATAGATCACATTCTACTTCATAGCAACGCAATTTTTGTGTTAATTCGTCAACGTGAGGGAGCGAGGGATGCAACAAAGAAGGAATAGTGCATTGGAAAGGAGATACTCGTATCCCAAAAGAAAAGTCTGTCGTTTCCATAGAAACGTTTCTCGATTTAGAAGGAGAAGTCATAGAACGCATAGTATTTCCTAGCGACGCAGTTTCTGTGTTAATTCGTCAATGTGAGGGAGCGATGGATGCAGTAAAGAAGGAATAATGCATCGGAAAGGAGCTACTCGTATCGCAAACGAAAATCATGTTTCCATAGAAGCGTTACTCGATTTAGAAAGAGAAGTCATAGAAGCCTTAGTATTTCATAGCGACGCAATTTCTGTGTTAATTCGTCAATGTGTGGGAGCCACGGATGCAGTAAAGAAGGAATAGAGCATCGGAAAGGAGATACTCGTATCCCAAAACAAAATCCTGTCGTTTCCGTAGAAACTTTACTCGATTTCGAAGGAGAACTCATACAACCCGTAGTATCTCATAGCCCCGCAATTTCTGTGTTAATTCGTCAATGTGAGGCAGCGAAGGATGCAGTAAAGAAAGAATATTGCATCGGAAAGGAGATACACGTATCCCAAAAGAAATTCCTGTATTTTCCATAGAAAAGATACTCGATTTAGAAAGAGAAGTCATAGAACGCATAGTATTTCATAGGGACGCAATTTCTGTGTTAATTCGTCAATGTGAGGGAGCGAGGGATGCAGTAAAGAAGGAATAGTGCATCGGAAAGTAGATACTCGTATCCGAAAAGAAATTCCTGTCTTTTCCATAGAAACGATACGCGATTTACTAGGAGATGTCATGGAACCGATAGTAATTTATAGTGACACAATATCTGTGTTAATTCGTCTATGTGAGGGAGCGATGGATGCAGTAATGAAGGAATAGTGCATCGGATAGGAGATGTATCCCAAAAGAAAATCCTATCGTTTCCATAGAAACGTTACTCTATTTAGTAGGAGAACTGATGGAAACCATAGTATTTCATAGCCCCGCAATCTCTGTCTTAATTCGTCAATGTGAGGGAGCGGGGATTGCAGAAAAGAAGGAATATTGAATCGGAAAGGAGATATTCGTATCCCAAACGAAAATTATGTTTCCATAGAAGCGTAACTCGATTTAGAAGGAGAAGTCATAGAAGCCTTAGTATTTCATGGCGACGGAATTACTGTGTTAATTGGTCAATTTGAGGGAGCGAGGGACGCAGTAAAGAAGGAATAGTGCATCGGAAAGGAGATAGTCGTAACCCAAAAGAAAATCCTGTCGTATCGATAGAAACGTTACTCGATTTAGAAGGAGAAGTCATAGAACACATAGTACTTCATAGCGAAGCGATTTCTGTGTTAATTCGTCAATTTGAGGGGGCGAGGGATGCAGTAAAGAAGGAATAGTGCATCGGAAAGGAGAGAGTCGTATCCCTATAGAAAATCCTTTTGTTTCCATAGGAACGTTACTCGATTTAGAAGGAGATGTCATAGAAAACAAAGTATTTCATAGCGAAGCAATTTCTGTTTTAATTCGTCAAATTGAGGGAGCGAGGGATGCAGTAAAGAAGGAATAGTGCATCGGAAAGGAGATACTCGTATCCCAAAAGAAAATCCTATCGTTTCCATAGAAACGTTACTCGATTTCGTAGGAGAACTCATACAACCCATAGTATTATATAGCCCCGCAATTTCTGTGTTAATTCGTCAATGTGAGGTAGCGAGGGGTGCAGTAAAGAAATAATAGTGCATCGGAAAGGAGATACTCGTATCCCGAGAGGAAATCCTGTCGTTTCCATAGAAACGTTACTCGATTTAGAAGGAGAAGTCATAGAACGCATAGTATTTCACAGCGACGCCGTTTCTGTGTAAATTCGTCCATGTGAGGGACCAAGGGATGCAGTAAAGAAGGAATTGTGCATCGGAAAGTAGATACTCGTATCCGAAAAGAAATTCCTGTCTTTTCCATAGAAACGATACTCGATTTACAAGGAGATGTCATGGAACCGATAGAAATTCATAGTGACACAATTTCTGTGTTAATTCGTCAATTTGAGGGGGCGAGGGATGCAGTAAAGAAGGAATAGTGCATCGGAAAGGAGATAGTCGTATCCCTAAAGAAAATCCTTTTGTTTCCATAGAAACGTTACTCGATTTAGAAGGAGATGTCATAGAAAACAAAGTATTTCATAGCGAAGCAATTTCTGTTTTATTTCGTCAAAGTGAGGGAGCGAGGGATGCAGTAAAGAAATAATAGTGCATCGGAAAGGAGATACTCGTATCCCGAGAGGAAATCCTGTCGTTTCCATAGAAACGTTACTCGATTTAGAAGGAGAAGTCATAGAACGCATAGGATTTCACAGCGACGCCGTTTCTGTGTATATTCGTCCATGTGAGGGACCGAGGGATGCAGTAAAGAAGGAATTGTGCATCGAAAAGAAATTCCTGTCTCTTCCATAGAAACGATACTCGATTTACAAGGAGATGTCATGGAACCGATAGTAATTCATAGTGACACAATTTCTGTGTTAATTCGTCTATGTGAGGGAGCGATGGATGCAGTAAAGGAGAAATAGTGCATCGGATAGGAGATGTATCCCAAAAGAAAATCCCGTCGTTTCCATTGAAACGTTACTCGATTTAGTAGGAGAACTAATAGAACCCATAGTATTTCATAGCCCCGCAATTTCTGTGTTAATTCGTCAATGTGAGGGAGCGAGGGATGCAGAAAAGAAGGAAAAGTGTTTCGGAAAGGAGATACTCGTATCCCAAAAGAAAATCCTGTCGTTTCCATAAAATAGTTACTCGATTTAGAAGCAGAAGTCATAGAACCTATAGTATTTCGTAGCGACGCAATTTCTGTGTTAATTCGTCAATGTGAGGGAGCGAGGAATGCAGTAGAGAATGAATAGTGTATCGGAACGGAGATAGTCGTATCGCAAATGAATATCCTATCGTTTCCATAGATACGTTACTCGATTTAGAAGGAGAAGGTATAGAACCCATAGTATTTCATAGCGACGCAATTTCTGTGTTAATTCGTCAATGTGAGGGAGCGAGGGATACAGTAAAGAAGAAATAGTGCATCGGAAAGGAGATACACGTATCCCAAAATAATATCCTGTCGTTTCCATAGAAACCTTACTCGATTTAGAAGGAGATGTCACAGAACCCATAGTATTTCAAGCGACGCAATTTCTGTGTTAATTCGTCTATGTGAAGGAGCGATGGATGCACTAAAGAAGGAATAGTGGATCGGATAGGAGATGTATCCAAAAAGAAAATCCTGTCGTTTCCATAGAAACGTTACTCGTTTTAGAAAGAGAACTAATAGAACCCATAGTATTTCATAGCCCCGCAATTTCTGTGTTAATTCCTCAATGTGAGGGAGCGAGGGGTGCAGTAAAGAAGGAATAGTGCATCGGAAAGGAGATATTCGTATCCCAAACGAAAATCATGTTTCCATAGAGGCGTAACTCGATTTAGAAGGAGAAGTCATAGAAGCCTTAGTATTTCATAGCGACGCAATTTCTGTGTTAATTCGTCAATGTGTGGGAGCCACGGATGCAGTAAAGAAGGAATAGAGCATCGGAAAGGAGATACTCGTATCCCTAAACAAAATCCTGTCGTTTCCGTAGAAACCTTACTCGATTTCGAAGGAGAACTCATACAACCCGTAGTATTTCATAGGCTCGCAATTTCTGTGTTAATTCGTCAATGTGAGGTAGCGAAGGATGCAGTAAAGAAAGGATAGAGCATCGGAAAGGAGATACACGTATCCCAAAAGAAATTCCTGTATTTTGCATTGAAACGATACTCGATTTACTAGCAGATGTCATGGAACCGATAGTAATTTATAGTGACACAATTTCTGTGTTAATTCGTCTATGTGAGGGAGCGATGGATGCAGTAAAGAAGGAATAGTGCATCGGATAGGAGATGTATCCCAAAAGAAAGTCCTATCGTTTCCATAGAAACGTTACTCGATTTAGTAGGAGAACTAATGGAAACCATAGTATTTCATAGCCCCGCAATCTCTGTCTTAATTCGTCAATGTGAGGGATGCAGAAAAGAAGGAATATTGCATCGGAAAGGAGATATTCGTATCCCAAATGAAAATCATGTTTCCATAGAAGCATAACTCGATTTAGAAGGAGAAGTCATAGAAGCCTTAGTATTTCATAGCGACGGAATTACTGTGTTAATTCATCAATTTGAGGGAGCGAGGGACGCAGTAAAGAAGGAATAGTGCATCGGAAAGGAGATAGTCGTAAACCAAAAGAAAATCCTGTCGTATCGATAGAAACGTTATTCGATTTAGAAGGAGAAGTCATATAACACATAGTACTTCATAGCGAAGAAATTTCTGTTTTAATTCGTCAAAGTGAGGGAGCGAGGGATGCAGTAAAGAAGGAATAGTGCATCGGATAGGAGATACTCGTATCCCAAAAGAAAATCCTATCGTTTCCATAGAAACGTTACTCGATTTCGTAGGAGAACTCATACAACCCATAGTATTTCATAGCAACGCAATTTCTATGTTAAATCGTCAATGTGAGGTAGCGAGGGATGCAGTAAAGAAATAATAGTGCATCGGAAAGGAGATACTCGTATCCCAAAAGAAAATCCTGTCGTTTCTGTAGAAACGTTACTCGATTTAGACGGAGAGGTCATAGACCACATAGCATTTCATAGCGCCGCAATTTCTGTGTTAATTCGTCAATGTAAGGCAGCGAGGGATGCAGTAAAGACGGAATAGTGCATCGGAAAGGAGATAGTCGTATCCCAAAAGAAAATCCTATCGTTTCCATAGAAGCGTTACTCGATTTACTAGGAAATGTCATAGAACCGATAGTAATTCATAGCGACGCAATTTCTGTGTTAATTCGTCTATGTGAAGGAGCGATGGATGCACTAAAGAAGGAATAGTGGATCGGATAGGACATGTATCCAAAAAGAAAATCCTGTCGTTTCCATAGAAACGTTACTCGATTTAGAAGGAGATGTCACAGAACCCATAGTATTTCAAGCGACGCAATTTCTGTGTTAATACGTCTATGTGAAGGAGCGATGGATGCACAAAAGAAGAAATAGTGGATCGGATAGGAGATGTATCCAAAAAGAAAATCCTGTCGTTTCCATAGAAACGTTACTCGTTTTAGAAAGAGAACTAATAGAACCCATAGTATTTCATAGCCCCGCAATTTCTGTGTTAATTCGTCAATGTGAGGGAGCGACGGATGCAGAAAAGAAGGAAAAGTGTATCGGAAAGGAGATAGTCGTATCCCAAAAGAAAATCCTGTCGTTTCCATAAAATAGTTACTCGATTTAGAAGGAGAAGTCACAGAACCTATAGTATTTCGTAGCGACGCAATTTCTGTGTTAATTCGTCAATGTGAGGGAGCGAGGGATTCAGTAGAGAAGGAATAGTGTATCGGAAAGGAGATACTCGAATCCCAAAAGAAAATCCTATCGTTTCCATAGAAACGTTACTCGATTTAGAAGAAGAAGGTATAGAACCCATAGTATTTCATAGCTATGCAACTTCTGTGTTATTTCGTCAATGTGAGGGAGCGAGGGATGCAGTAAAGAAAGAACAGGGCATCGGAAAGGAGATACTCCTATCCAAAAAGAATATACTTTCGTTTCCATAGAAACGTTACTCGATTTAGAAGAAGATGTCACAGAACCCATAGTATCGCATGCGACGCAATTTATGTGTTAAATCGTCAATGTGAGGGAGCGAGGATTGCAGTAAATAAGGAATAGTGCACAGAAAAGGAGATAGTCGTATCCCAAAAGAAAATCCTGTCGTTTCCATAGAAAAGATACTCGATTTAGAAGGAGAAATCATAGAACCCATAGCATTTCATAGCGACGCAATTTCTATGGCAATTCGTCTGTGTGATGGGGCGAGGGATGCAGTAAAGAAGGAATAGTGCATCGGAAAGGAGATACTCGTATCCCAAAAGTAAATCCTTTCGTTTCCATAGAAACGTTAGTCGATTTAGAAGGAGAATTCATAGAACCTGTAGTATTTCATAGCGACGCAATTCTGTGTTAATTCGTCAATGTGAGGGAGCAAGGGATGCAGTAAAGAAGGAACAGTGCATCGAAAAGGAGATACTCGTATCCCAAAAGAGAATCCTGTCGTTTCCATATAAACGTTATTCGATTTAGAAGGAGAAGGCATAAGACCCACAGAATTTCATAGCGACGCAATATCTGTGTTAATTCGTCAATGTGACGGAGCGAGCGATGCAGTAAATAAGGAATAGTGCTTCGGAAAGGAGATACTCGTATCCCAAAAGACGCAGATGTCATAGAACACATAGTATTTCATAGCGACGCAATTTCTTTGTTAATTCGTCAATGTGCGGTAGCCAGGGATGCAGTAAAGAAGGAATAGTTCATCGGAAAGGATATACCCCTACCCATGTCGGTTCCATAGAAACGTTACTCGATTTAGAAGGAGAAGTCATAGAGCCCATAGTATTTCATAGCAACGCAATTTCTGTGTTAATTCGTCAATGTGAGGGAGCGGGGAATTCAGTAAAGAAGGAATGGTGCATCGGAAAGGAGATACCCCTACCCCAAAAGAAAATCCTGTCGTTTCCATAGAAACGTTACTCGATTTAGACGGTGAAGTCATAGAAGACATAGTATTTCATAGGGACGCAATTTCCGTGTTATTTCGTCAATGTGAGGGAGCCAGGGATGCAGTAAACAAGGAATAGGGCATCGGAAAGGAGTTAATCGTGTCCCAAAAGAAAATCCTGTCGTTTCATAGAAACGTTACTCGTTGTAGAGGGAGAAGTCATACAACCCATGGTATTTCATAGCGACGCAACTTCGGTGTTACTTCGTCAATCTGAGGGAGCGAGGGATGCAGTAAAGAAGAGATATTGCAGCGGAAAGGAGATACTCGTATTCCAAAGAAGAAGATGTCATAGATCTCATAGTATTTCATAGCGACGCAATTTCTGTGTTAATTCGTCTATGTGAGGGGGCGAGGGATGGAGTAAAGAAGGAATAGTGTATCGGAAAGGAGATACTCGTATCCCAAAAGAAAATCCTGTCGTTTTGATAGAAACGTTACTCGATTTAGAAGGCGAAGTCATAGAATCCATAATATTTCATAGCTATGCAACTTCTGTGTTATTTCGTCAATGTGAGGGAGCGAGGGATGCAGTAAATAAGGAATAGTGCACAGAAAAGGAGATAGTCGTATCCCAAAAGAAAATTCTGTCGTTTCCATAGAAAAGATACTCGATTTAGAAGGAGAAATCATAGAACCCATAGCATTTCATAGCGACGCATTTTCTATGGCAATTCGTCTGTGTGATGGGGCGAGGGATGCAGTAAAGAAGGAATAGTGCATCGGAAAGGAGATACTCGTATCCCAAAAGACGCAGATGTCATAGAACCCATAGTATTTCATAGCGACGCAATTTCTTTTTTAATTCGTCAATGTGAGGTAGCCAGGGATGCAGTAAAGAATGAATAGTGCATCGGAAAGTATATACCCCTACCCATGTCGGTTCCACAGAAACGTTACTCGATTTAGAAGGAGAAGTCATAGAGCCCATAGTATTTCATAGCAACGCAAGTTCTGTGTTAATCAGTCAGTGTGAGGGAGCGAGGAATTCAGTAAAGAAGGAATAGTGCATCGGAAAGGAGATACCCCTACCCCAAAAGAAAATCCTGTCGTTTCCATAGAAACGTTACTCGAATTAGAAGGTGAAGTCATAGAAGACATAGTATTTCATAGGGACGCAATTTCCGTGTTATTTCGTCAATGTGAGGGAGCCAGGGATGCAGTAAACAAGGAATAAGGCATCGGAAAGGAGTTAATCGTGTCCCAAAAGAAAATCCTGTCGTTTCATAGAAACGTTACTCGTTGTAGAGGGAGAAGTCACACAACCCATGGTATTTCATAGCGACGCAACTTCGGTGTTAATTCGTCAATCTGAGGGAGCGAGGGATGCAGTAAAGAAGGAATATTGCAGCGGAAAGGAGATACTCGTATTCCAAAGAAGAAGATGTCATAGATCTCATAGTATTTCATAGCGAAGTAACTTCTGTGTTAATTCGTCAATGTGAGGGGGCGAGGGATGCAGTAAAGAAGGAATAGTGCATCGGAAAGACGATAATCGCATCCCAAAAGAAAATCCAGTCGTTTCCATAGGAACGTTATTCGATTTAGAAGGAGATGTCATAGAACTTATAATGTTTGATAGCGACGTAATTTTTGTGTTAATTCGTCAATGTGGGGGAGCGTGCGATGCAGTAAAGAAGGAATAGTGCGTCGGAAAGGAGATACTCGTATCCCAAAAGAAAATCCTGTCGTTTCCCTAGAAACGTTACTCGATTTAGAAGGAGTAGACATAGTATTTAATAGCGACGCAATTTCTGTATTAATTCGTTAATGTGGGGGAGCGAGGTATGCAGTAAAGAAGGAACAGTGCATCGGAAACGAGATACTCGTATCCCAAAAGAGAATCCTGTCGTTTCCATATAAACGTTATTCGATTTAGAAGGACAAGGCATAGGACCCACAGTATTTCATAGCGACGCAATTTCTGTGTTAATTCGTCAATGTGACGGAGCGAGCGATGCAGTAAAGAAGGAATAGTGCGTCGGAAAGGAGATACTCGTATCCCAAAAGAAAATCCTGTCGTTTCCCTAGAATCGTCACTCGATTTAGAAAAAGAAGTCATAGCACCCATAGTATTTCATAGCGACGCCATTTCTGTGTTAATTCATCAATGTGAGGGAGCGAGGTATACAGTAAAGAAGGAATAGTGCATCGGAAAGGAGATACTCTCATCCCAAAAAAAGGAGATGTCATAGAACCTATAGTATCTCATAGCGACGCAATGTCTGTGTTAATTCGCCAATGTGAGGGAGCGAGGAATTCAGTAAAGAAGGAATAGTGCATCGGAAAGGAGATACTCGTATTCCAAAGAAGAAGATGTCATAGATCTCATACTATTTCATAGCGAAGTAACTTCTGTGTTAGTTCGTCAATGTGAGGGAGCGAGGGATGCAGTAAAGAAGGAATAGTCCATCGGAAACGAGATAAGCGCATCCCAAAACAAAATCCTGTCGTATCCATAGAAACGTTACTCGATTTGGAAGGAGAAGTAATAGAAGGCATAGTATTTTATAGCGTCGCAATTTCTGTGTTACTTCGTCAATGTGAGGGAGCGAGGGATGCAGTACAGAAAGAACAGGGCACCGGAAAGGAGATACTCCTATCCAAAAAGAATATACTTTCGTTTCCATAGAAACGTTACTCAATTTAGAAGAAGATGTCACAGAACCCATAGTATCGCATGCGACGCAATTTATGTGTTAATTCGTCAATGTGAGGGAGCGAGGGTTGCAGTAAAGAAGGAATAGTGCTTCGGCAAGGAGATACAGGAATCCCAAAAGAAAATCTTGTCGTTTTCATAGAAACGTTACTCGATTTAGAAGGAGAAGTCATAGCAGCCTTAGTATTTCATAGCGACGCAAATTCTGTGTTAATTCGTCAATGTGAGGGAGCGAGGGATGCAGTAAATAAGGAATAGTGCACAGAAAAGGAGATAGTCGTATCCCAAAAGAAAATCCTGTCGTTTCCATAGAAAAGATACGCGATTTAGAAGGAGAAATCATAGAACCCATAGCATTTCATAGCGACGCAATTTCTATGGCAAATCGTCTGTGTGATGGGGCGAGGGATGCAGTAAAGAAGGAATAGTGCATCGGAAAGCAGATACTCGTATCCCAAAAGTAAATCCTGTCGTTTCCATAGAAACGTTAGTCGATTTAGAAGGAGAATTCATAGAACCTGTAGTATTTCATAGCGACGCAATTCTGTGTTAATTCGTCAATATGAGGGAGCAAGGGATGCAGTAAAGAAGGAATAGTGCATCGAAAAAGAGATACTCGTATCCCAAAAGAGAATCCTGTCGTTTCCATATAAACGTTATTCGATTTAGAAGGAGAAGGCATAAGACCCACAGTATTTCATAGCGACGCAATATCTGTGTTAATTCGTCAATGTGACGGAGCGAGCGATGCAGTAAAGAAGGAATAGTGCTTCGGAAAGGAGATACTCGTATCCCAAAAGACGCAGATGTCATAGAACCCATAGTATTTCATAGCGACGCAATTTCTTTTTTAATTCGTCAATGTGAGGTAGCCAGGGATGCAGTAAAGAAGGAATAGTGCATCGGAAAGTATATACCCCTACCCATGTCGGTTCCACAGAAACGTTACTCGATTTAGAAGGAGAAGTTATAGAGCCCATAGTATTTCATAGGAACGCAAGTTCTGTGTTAATTCGTCAGTGTGAGGGAGCAAGGAATTCAGTAAAGAAGGAATAGTGCATCGGAAAGGAGATACCCCTACCCCAAAAGAAAATCCTGTCGTTTCCATAGAAACGTTACTCGATTTAGAAGGTGAAGTCATAGAAGACATAGTATTTCATAGGGACGCAATTTCCGTGTTATTTCGTCAATGTGAGGGAGCCAGGGATGCAGTAAACAAGGAATAGGGCATCGGAAAGGAGTTAATCGTGTCCCAAAAGAAAATCCTGTCGTTTCATAGAAACGTTACTCGTTGTAGAGGGAGAAGTCATACAACCCATGGTATTTCATAGCGACGCAACTTCGGTGTTAATTCGTCAATCTGAGGGAGCGAGGGATGCAGTAAAGAAGGAATATTGCAGCGGAAAGGAGATACTCGTATTCCAAAGAAGAAGATGTCATAGATCTCATAGTATTTCATAGCGAAGTAACTTCTGTGTTAATTCGTCAATGTGAGGGGGCGAGGGATGCAGTAAAGAAGGAATAGTGCATCGGAAAGACGATAATCGCATCCCAAAAGAAAATCCAGTCGTTTCCATAGGAACGTTATTCGATTTAGAAGGAGATGTCATAGAACTTATAATGTTTGATAGCGACGTAATTTTTGTGTTAATTCGTCAATGTGGGGGAGCGAGCGATGCAGTAAAGAAGGAATAGTGCGTCGGAAAGGAGATACTCGTATCCCAAAAGAAAATCCTGTCGTTTCCCTAGAAACGTTACTCGATTTAGAAGGAGTAGACATAGTATTTAATAGCGACGCAATTTCTGTATTAATTCGTTAATGTGGGGGAGCGAGGTATGCAGTAAAGAAGGAACAGTGCATCGGAAACGAGATACTCGTATCCCAAAAGAGAATCCTGTCGTTTCCATATAAACGTTATTCGATTTAGAAGGACAAGGCATAGGACCCACAGTATTTCATAGCGACGCAATTTCTGTGTTAATTCGTCAATGTGACGGAGCGAGCGATGCAGTAAAGAAGGAATAGTGCGTCGGAAAGGAGATACTCGTATCCCAAAAGAAAATCCTGTCGTTTCCCTAGAAACGTCACTCGATTTAGAAAAAGAAGTCATAGGACCCATAGTATTTCATAGCGACGCCATTTCTGTGTTAATTCATCAATGTGAGGGAGCGAGGTATACAGTAAAGAAGGAATAGTGCATCGGAAAGGAGATACTCTCATCCCAAAAAAAGGAGATGTCATAGAACCTATAGTATCTCATAGCGACGCAATGTCTGTGTTAATTCGCCAATGTGAGGGAGCGAGGAATTCAGTAAAGAAGGAATAGTGCATCGGAAAGGAGATACTCGTATTCCAAAGAAGAAGATGTCATAGATCTCATACTATTTCATAGCGAAGTAACTTCTGTGTTAGTTCGTCAATGTGAGGGAGCGAGGGATGCAGTAAAGAAGGAATAGTGCATCGGAAACGAGATAAGCGCATCCCAAAACAAAATCCTGTCGTATCCATAGAAACGTTACTCGATTTGGAAGGAGAAGTAATAGAAGGCATAGTATTTCATAGCGTCGCAATTTCTGTGTTACTTCGTCAATGTGAGGGACCGAGGGATGCAGTAAAGAAAGAACAGGGCACCGGAAAGGAGATACTCCTATCCAAAAAGAATATACTTTCGTATCCATAGAAACGTTACTCGATTTAGAAGAAGATGTCCCAGAACCCATAGTATCGCATGCGACGCAATTTATGTGTTAATTCGTCAATGTGAGGGAGCGAGGGTTGCAGTAAAGAAGGAATAGTGCTTCGGCAAGGAGATACAGGAATCCCAAAAGAAAATCTTGTCGTTTTCATAGAAACGTTACTCGATTTAGAAGGAGAAGTCATAGCAGCCTTAGTATTTCATAGCGACGCAAATTCTGTGTTAATTCGTCAATGTGAGGGAGCGAGGGATGCAGTAAATAAGGAATAGTGCACAGAAAAGGAGATAGTCGTATCCCAAAAGAAAATCCTGTCGTTTCCATAGAAAAGATACTCGATTTAGAAGGAGAAATCATAGAGCCCATAGCATTTCATAGCGACGCAATTTCTATGGCAAATCGTCTGTGTGATGGGGCGAGGGATGCAGTAAAGAAGGAATAGTGCATCGGAAAGGAGATACTCGTATCCCAAAAGTAAATCCTGTCGTTTCCATAGAAACGTTAGTCGATTTAGAAGGAGAATTCATAGAACCTGTAGTATTTCATAGCGACGCAATTCTGTGTTAATTCGTCAATATGAGGGAGCAAGGGATGCAGTAAAGAAGGAATAGTGCATCGAAAAGGAGATACTCGTATCCCAAAAGAGAATCCTGTCGTTTCCATACAAACGTTATTCGATTTAGAAGGAGAAGGCATAAGACCCACAGTATTTCCTAGCGACGCAATATCTGTGTTAATTCGTCAATGTGACGGAGCGAGCGATGCAGTAAAGAAGGAATAGTGCTTCGGAAAGGAGATACTCGTATCCCAAAAGACGCAGATGTCATAGAACCCATAGTATTTCATAGCGACGCAATTTCTTTGTTAATTCGTCAATGTGAGGTAGCCAGGGATGCAGTAAAGAAGGAATAGTGCATCGGAAAGTATATACCCCTACCCATGTCGGTTCCACAGAAACGTTACTCGATTTAGAAGGAGAAGTCATAGAGCCCATAGTATTTCATAGCAACGCAATTTCTGTGTTAATTCGTCAATGTGAGGGAGCGAGGAATTCAGTAAAGAAGGAATAGTGCATCGGAAAGGAGATACCCCTACCCCAAAAGAAAATCCTGTCGTTTCCATAGAAACGTTACTCGATTTAGAAGGTGAAGTCATAGAAGACATAGTATTTCATAGGGACGCAATTTCCGTGTTATTTCGTCAATGTGAGGGAGCCAGGGATGCAGTAAACAAGGAATAGGGCATCGGAAAGGAGTTAATCGTGTCCCAAAAGAAAATCCTGTCGTTTCATAGAAACGTTACTCGTTGTAGAGGGAGAAGTCATACAACCCATGGTATTTCATAGCGACGCAACTTCGGTGTTAATTCGTCAATCTGAGGGAGCGAGGGATGCAGTAAAGAAGGAATATTGCAGCGGAAAGGAGATACTCGTATTCCAAAGAAGAAGATGTCATAGATCTCATAGTATTTCATAGCGAAGTAACTTCTGTGTTAATTCGTCAATGTGAGGGGGCGAGGGATGCAGTAAAGAAGGAATAGTGCATCGGAAACGAGATACTCGTATCCCAAAAGAGAATCCAGTCGTTTCCATATAAACGTTATTCGATTTAGAAGGACAAGGCATAGGACCCACAGTATTTCATAGCGACGCAATTTCTGTGTTAATTCGTCAATGTGACGGAGCGAGCGATGCAGTAAAGAAGGAATAGTGCGTCGGAAAGGAGACTCGTATCCCAAAAGAAAATCCTGTTGTTTCCCTAGAAACGTCACTCGATTTAGAAAAAGAAGTCATAGGACCCATAGTATTTCATAGCGACGCCATTTCTGTGTTAATTCATCAATGTGAGGGAGCGAGGTATACAGTAAAGAAGGAATAGTGCATCGGAAAGGAGATACTCTCATCCCAAAAGAAGGAGATGTCATAGAACCTATAGTATCTCATAGCGACGCAATGTCTGTGTTAATTCGCCAATGTGAGGGAGCGAGGGATGCAGTAAAGAAGGAAAAGTGCATCGGAAGGGAGATACTCGTATTCCAAAGAAGAAGATGTCATAGATCTCATACTATTTCATAGCGAAGTAACTTCTGTGTTAGTTCGTCAATGTGAGGGAGCGAGGGATGCAGTAAAGAAGGAATAGTGCATCGGAAAGGAGATAAGCGCATCCCAAAAGAAAATCCTGTCGTATCCATAGAAACGTTACTCGATTTGGAAGGAGAAGTAATAGAAGGCATAGTATTTCATAGCGTCGCAATTTCTGTGTTACATCGTCAATGTGAGGGAGCGAGGGATGCAATAAAGAAGGAATAGTGCACTGGAAGGGTGAAACACGTATGTAACATAGCAGCGATGGCGAGGCATTGTAGCATCTGTGACCAGAGAGTTTGCGCTTGACAGCGCGAGTGTTGCGAGCGGTTCTCAGTCTGTCAGTCAGTCGTTGCGAGTCTGTAGCTCTGTCTAGTTGCGGGCAGTCGGTCGGTAGTAGTCGTGCAGTGCTGTACGCTAATAGTCGTCATGCAGAGCGGTCGGTCTGTAGTAGCAGCCCAGTGCGGTTGTGTGATGTAGGCGGTCGGCAACACTGGTCAAGATGCTGAATGAGGTATACTGTTAATTAATATAATCATTAGATAATGTAAAAATTTATTTATTGTAATTATTCTCCAACAAGTGCCCCAATAATAATTTTTAATTTCAAAAGCATTTTTTCAAAAAAATTTTATTTTTTTATTGAACTAAAGTTTTCGTTGCACTTCCCATTTCATTCCACCTTTTTTAAAGAAAATTTTCAGTAAAATCGCAGAAAAAAGGAATATTATTATTTGCAATGCAGTTCCTCCAAGCCGTGCGCAAAGATAAGAGCAGAAATTTGACATCCAGTTATACTGAGGTAAGACTTTAATTCCGATTGTTTTACACAGGGCCAAAGACCGATGTTTCGGTTTAATTGAATTTTCTTATCACTGAATTGACCTTAATTTTTTGTGAAGAACTTATATTTGAGTCAGATTGCGAATTTCACATTTTTGTTGCCATTGTCAATACATTTCATTGTGGGCAGGTTACGCTTAGCGCAATGTCCATTAGGATTCATAATTAAATATTGTCATATTTCTTTCTTTCAAATTTTTGTGGGGAGGTTACACTTGGCGACAGCCAGTCCAGGATCGAATTTCGTTGAGAGTCTTTTGAACAACAGTCAGATATCTGCTCTTATTTGCTTAGATATAATTAGGATTTGGCGCAACGCTTTTATTAACTTGTGACTTTCTTTCTACAGGTCAACGGCAATTCGTTGCTCTGTTGTATTTGTTTGTTGCCTTTTTGCATTGTGCTTATTTATTTTTTGAATAATTGTGACTATTGCAAAAATGCCGCGAAAGACTGTGAATAGTGTATCGCGAAGTATTATGAATGAAATTACCGACTTAAACAACGTGACCGATAGTAATTGTGATACGCAGCGTAATGATGACAATCCTGCGTTCACTAACAATCAGTGTATTCCAACCACTAATGATGACTTTCACCTTAATGATGAACAAACGAACTCAATTGTCTCGTCTGTTAATTTGACGACAATTGATGACGCGGGACGCTCTATTGTAATGAGCGCTGCCCAGCTTAACACACCCGATTTGGAAAATTCAAGTAACATACAAACAAATTTTTCGAATGAAAATGGTCAGTGTAGTGAAAGTACGACGGATTTATTTAATTCCGAAATAGGGTCTGACAGTGTATGTTTAACTGGCAAACCTTTTTGTAAATTACAGAATGACCAAATGGTCACGCAAAACGAGACAATTCCAGATCGACCATTGAATAGCACAGAGAATAGAAATGCTAATTTTGAATCGGATCCAATTATGGCGTTTTTGCGGCAAAATTTCAAACAGTTTAATGAAAAATTTAATAAAATTGATGAAAATTTCAAACAACAGAACGAAAAACTAGACAAACTTATTGAACAGATCAGACAACAGAGTGAAAGTTTCGACAACCATGAGAAACAACTTAGCGAAACAATTGATAAAAGTTTCGAGCTCACAAACGAAAAACAAGACGACCTTAAAGAATGGAACAAACAAGTTAGTGAGCAGATTACAGCTGTTACCGTGCAATGTCAGGACAGTAAAGGACAATTACGTGTGGATACTAAGACTTGTGCTAATAACAGTAATGAAGAAGTTGGCACTGTTGCACAAGAATTAAGTAGCACACGTGTAGGCACAACAGAATCACATAAAGACGGGATTATTGCAGTCACCGAACAATGTTCAGCAAACGAAACACAGATACACGAAATTAATGCAATCACTGAACAATGCCCTAAAAACGCAGTACAGATTTGCGACGAAGTTAATTTAGAGTCAGTGGAAGTTTCACACACTGCGAATACGGAAGTCAATAATAAAAGTGAACGACAGAACAACCAAAATGTCGAAAGTTTTCAAGTAACAGAATTAAAAACTATTTCAGTCACCAATACGTCACAGAATCCGCCACGTTGCGAGCATTTGTCTGACTCACGCAGCGTGTATAATGTGAACAATTTACAGAGACTACGCGAATTAAAATCCGAAAAGCTACGCGACTTAAAATATGAAAAGCTACGCAACTTGAAGTACGAAATGACACAGACGAACAGATTCACTCACAAACCCGAACGTGTTATCAAACCGACTGACGAGAACGTAGATTTCGAGCAATTTGCATTTGTAAGAAAATGTAAAGAACTTAATAATGACAGCGTACAGGTACACGCTTTGCACTGTATACGACAATTTATCTTTGTACATTCACCGCTATTACCTGTAATGCAAAAGCTAGCTTTGAACCAGATGCGACAATTTATTTTTGTATTTTCATCAGCATTGCCTGTAATGAGGAAACTTGAATTAACATGGATACAACTATTTACTTTTGGAATTTTTCCGCTATTGCTTGCAACGCAAAAGCTAAAATTTATTTGCAGTGCGTAAAAGACCTCAGGGGATTCATTACGCTTTAATGAATATGTGCCGTAGCGAGCATAGGGCCCCGAGCTGTAGTAGTGCTGTTTCATCTTTAGTTTTCTGCACTGCTGCCTTCTCTTCTACTATCCTTTATATCTATCCAAACTGCTCTTTAACTATTGCTCTACCTAGTATTAAGAAACTAGTAATGAAAACCCGATGTGACAAACTTTTACCGACTGTGACAATTTTCATTAGGCACTCCAGAATCAGCGTAACTTTATTAACAGATAAAATCGTAATCATCAGTATGTATAAAATTTTCGGCAGTCGCAACCACATTTTTGTAACAATAGATGTTTTTCACCACAAAAGTCAGCCGCTTGGCGTACCTAACCAACAATGTAGTCCACAAGGTCAACCAAACTTTAATGTTTCGCCGCGTGCACGTATAGTGCCAGCCCCAACAAATAGTAACGCATGGCAGCAAAGAAATAACTACGTACAGACAACACACCATTTCAATTGCTATCGCAATGCGCCGTATAGAAATTACTATCATGACAGACGTAAAAGTAACGAGCACAATTTTCAGCGTAGATTTAATAACAGTCGATCTTATTAGCAGCAACAACATCAGCAACAACAAATTATCATGAATGATCCAAACAATAGGTGTCATCCATAACGTAACACGTCAGTAAGAAATAACAGAACAGTTCATATAGTGGATATGCCACAACATTCTCCCGTAAATAATAACAGCACGTACGATAGAATTTGACCAGACACAGTACAGATTGCATATTCCAATAACGTAAGCAATAATTTAGGCACGCAGAATCTTGTTCACGAAAATGTTATTAATTTTGACGCCATCCGACACACGTTTGCATTAAAGACAGAATCACGACGTACGTAGACGACATTCTTATTGCAAAAACTAACTGGTCTGAACACAATATGATTCTTGAACAACTGTTGCAAACTTTTCGTGCACAAGGACTCACAGTTAATCTTAGTAAATCGCACTTTGGCAAAACTTCTATAAAATTTCTTGGACACGTAATTTCAGCAGAAGGCATTGCACCTGATCCGGAAAAACTTCAAGCTCTACGTGACATTAGTGTTCCTACGACGAAGAAACAACTACGCAGTTTTTTGGGCTTAATTAACTTTTTTCGTAAATTTATTCATCACTCCGCTTTAGATACACCCAGATTATGCCAATTAACAGGTAAAAACACTATTTGGTCTTGGGATAAGCAAGCACATTCTGAATTCATGAACCTGAAGCATGCTTTGTTGAATGCTCCACTTTTATCGCACCCCGATCTTACTAGAAATTTTTCCATTGCCACCGACAGTTCCAACACCGCCTTAGGCGTACATATTTTCCAGGAAATTGAAGAAGATGGTTCAATAGTAATCAAAAACATCGCATTTGCAAGCCGCATTTTGTCACCTGCTGAACGAAATTATTCCGTTACAGAATTGGAAACATTATGTGTTGTATGGGCTTTTACGAGATTTAGGCATTTTCTTTACGGCAGACATACCACCGTTTACACAGACCACAGAGCGATACAATTTTTACTCTCGGCTAAATTTACTCACGACAGGTTAAGTAGATGGAAACTTTATTTCCAGGAATTTAATTTTACAATTGTTCACATTCCCGGCACACAAAATGTTATAGCAGACGCACTATCGCGTTCTCTCGGCAACAATCAGCAAGACGTAGCAACCAACTTCTGCAAAACAAATTTCAGTGTCATGTACATTCAGCAAGTTGCATTTGAAAACTTTATTTCATCGTCATTACAGGACATTGCACAAGAACAAAATAAAGACAATGTGTGGAAAGAAATTAAACACCTTTGGCAAGATAAGAATAATGTTACGATTAGAAACCATTACACTGTACGCAGTGACATTCTGTTTCGCCGCTCTCACCCTGACAGCAACAATTGGTTATTATGCATACCTGACGAACTGGTTAACAAATTAATTTGGTACACTCATTTAAGCTACGCACATTACGGAGCACGAATATGTTTTCTTATACTGAGACAGAACTGTTATTTTGCCAACATGGAGAAACGTATACGACGAGTTTTAGCGTCTTGTAAAATTTGCCAGAAAGCTAAATCAGACACCACTTCACATATTCCTCCATTATATCCCATTATACCTGTTAAATTAAGACACATGGCCGCAGTAGATATTTTTGGTCCGATTCCGAGAACTAACAGAGGTTTTTGCTACATCTTTGTCGCTGTTGAGCTCACTTCAAAATTTGTTACTTTCACTCCGTTACGCAAAGCTACTGCTAAAACTGTTTCGAAAGCATTTGTAAAACATTTTCTATCTCATGTAGGGCATGTAATGAAAGTAATTTCTGACAATGGATCACAATTTCGTAGTAGCGTATGGACACGCATGTTACGAGCCAGAAACATTTCTCCGATCTATATATCCAAGTACCATGCTTCTTCGAACCCCTGTGAAAGATTAATGAAAGAAATTGGTAAGCTGTGCCGAATATACTGCCACAAAAGACATATTGATTGGGATACACACATACTCTCATTCCAAGATGTAATTAATTCCATTCCAAATGAATCCACTATGCTATCTCCGTCTGTTATACTGAAAAATGCTGAACCACCTAACAAAATTAAAGAATTAATAACATTTCCTACATCTCGTCGATTACGACACCACGAAATAATTGACATTGCGCTGAAGAACATCAAACGTGCCGCAGAGCGCCGGAGAAGACAGCAAAACCAGGTTTGTACACGCCGCGACTTTCACATTGGACAGAAGATATTAGTACATACACACTATTTATCCAGCAAATTAAAAGGTAAGTGCAGTAAATTTGAACTTCTATACGCAGGTCCGTATCGGATTCGCAGCATCCCTCACCCCAATGTTGTACACGTCGAAACTTTGAGAACTAGAAAATCGAAAGGCAATCACCATATCTCAAACATTAAACCGTTTATTGAGTGAAACCACTGTATGATTCAACACACTATGATGTCATTTACTAATGCAATTAATTCACCTGACTAATTACTGATGATTATCGTATTTTTTCTTGGCAAGTGCCCGGCAAGGTAAGGTTAGCAGGTCGCTTTTCTTGTCGTTACACATCAGACCGTGCACATTTTCCACTTTTTTGTGTATATGATTGTATTCCAGTTTTGTTTATATGCACTGTGAAATAGTTAAGATATAACACACACCAGTCGACTTTGACTTTTTTTTTTTTGCCCTATGATATCTCAACATCGCGACTGTTTTACATTTTTCCTTTTGCTGCTGCATTGTGATATTATCTGTACATTTTGCCTCTGAACACTGTCAATGTCTTTGACATATTACGTTTTCTGTCATGTTATGCTGTATGGTTAATTATGTTACCATAAACCAGTCATTATTTAGTGGGTATATGATTTAAATGCAAGACATTAATCTCTGTTCATCAATTTCAGTAAGAAATGATGTGTGTAAGAAATAAATTCAACAGAAATGGGAATTTCACCTACGGAATAAACGAAAGAAGATGCAATAACTTTATGAGGAAGAGTAAATGGATCAGGATTAACAAGCATTAACAAGAATATACTATACTCATCGTAGAATAGCAGTCTTAACTAATTTTTTCTTTCAGAATACAAGGTGATTGATGCAGGCTGTCAGACAGAACTACACATCTTAGTTTTAGTGATGAAATATGCTAGAGATAAGGAATAGTTGTATAATGAGTAATGAAGTAATTTTTTGCAGATGATAATGAATACTGATGAATAATGATGAAGGATATGGTATTATGAATAATGAAGTTTTTATTTACAGGTGATGATAATAGTGAAGTTATGATAATATGGATAATGAAGTGATTAATAATGAAGTTTTTTCTTTACAGATGAGGATAATGTTGGAGTTTTATATTTATGCTATGTAGTTATTTAAGTATTTGTTGCAGTTTGTTTTGACAGCAGGTGTTATATTGCATAGTAGGATGACGGAAAGTTTTGGAAAGGACAGCTATGGAACACATTTTTATACACATTTCACTACCTGTTAATTCGAAGTTCACTACTTTTCAGCATAGTGTGCGTTTCTTCTTTCAGGTTAATAATCCATTTTGTATTTTTTCCAGGAGAAGCTTTTCATGATACTTACTAAACCTGTTACTTATTATACCTGTTCTAGTACATGTATTTTATTTTTTTTACCCATTTGTGTTTATCATTTATAAATGTGATCACATATACTGCCTTGTTACATAACCTTGCTACAGCTTACTCATGACGAATGACGTTACCTATACTCATTTGCAGCAATAGGTCAAAAACAAATAGTGTTATGCCTCAGCAATTAATTATCGATCCCAACGCAATGCATTGCTAAAAAAAAAAAAATAAAAAAATAAAAAAAAATATATATATATATATGTATTACCAGTCCCAAGTAGTGATACCAGTTTGAGAAAATTCTGAATGACACTGATTAGCTCTGAATAGTATGTCACTTCAGTAATGACTTCCTAATGAGACAAAAAAAAATATATATATATATAAAATAATGCTTTGTCACTAGCTAATAACTGCCACTGTTTATTGTAATGAGACTACTTGTAATGCCCACGATTATTAATGCTATGACTGTAATTAACTGATTATTAATAATGACTTCGTAATAATCTGAATAATACTGAATGATGATTCTATTCAATACTTGCTGGCCACTGAGTGCCAATAATTAATGTCAATCAACGAATTATGTTATTAATTATGCCATTAATTAGCTCTTGTTTTCAATGTTCATACTTTGTTATTGGAAATGAATGTGACTGTTTAATAATGCTTTGTAATTAGGAGAAGACTAATGATTCTTACTAGTGGAATGACAAATGATTAATTAACGACAAATGATTAATTAACTGTAATTAGACAAATGATTAATTAACGACAAATGATTAATTAACTGTAATTAGACAAATGATTAATTAACTGTAATTAGACAAATGATTAATTAACGACAAATGATTAATTAAGTGTAATCAGGAGAAGGCTAATGATTCTTACTATATTGGAATGACAAATGATTAATTAACCATGCTACATTTTGTAACTAGGAAAAGAAGACTACTGATCCTATGTAAAACAATTAATGAACATTTTTCTGTAATACTACATACTTGGTACAGAAATGTTCAATAACTGGGCTATGAATGCCACAAACTGCTAATTAAGTCTGTAATAGTCAATATTATGTGACTTGATGTCCTTCACCTCATAAGCTGACTACCCTAAGTTACTGCAATGTCCATTTGTCCTGTTTATCCTAGTGATCATGGAGCACTATATTTAGTTTTTGCACTAATTCTACGTTGGTGTGCCTTGTAAGAGCGTGGTGTTGACACGACATGCTGTCCACCACCGTGAGCAATGAAGACGTTATTATGGTCCCACTGTTTGGTGTACCTAATGTACTGCCAAAATGAAAACATGGAACATTACTACGACAGTTCAGTGTCTTGGCTACACTGATAAATTCTGATGGGAAAAGAACTTCAAGTTGTGTCACTTGGTGTTGTACTTCTGTGGAAAGATATGGACTTTCAGAACAGCTGTGTGCAATCTAAAGTGCTACAACCATGGTGCAATCCTTCCCTTTCCTATCCTAATTCTTGTCACATAATGAAAATCATTTTTTTTTTGGTAACATCATTTCTGTTCGTAGGTTATACATTTTTTTCGATTCGCTGAACTCCAGTGCGAGTACACTTATGTCACTTGTCAACATAATATTTTGCCAGTCTGTTTATTTGTTCTGAATATGCTAAAGAATTTTTTTTTTAGTGCCTGTGCACTTTGATATCTGTCAAATACTTTGTATATACATTTTTCTGATTTGCTACTATGTTTTGTATTCACATTTTGCCTTTGTCTGATATATTTTGTACTTAGTGCGTGTGCACATCATTTAAATATTCTGTAAGTTGTAGAATTTTGTTAATTAAAGAAAAATTTTGCCGCGCTTGGCAAGTCCAAATGACTCACCATCGCTGCCAAATTTTTGCCCCCCCACTGGAGGGTTATGAAACACGTATGTAACATAGCAGCGATGGCGAGGCATTGTAGCATCTGTGACCAGAGAGTTTGCGCTTGACAGTGCGAGTGTTGCGAGCGGTTCTCAGTCTGTCAGTCAGTCGTTGCGAGTCTGTAGCTCTGTCTAGTTGCGGGCAGTCGGTCGGTAGTAGTCGTGCAGTGCTGTACGCTAATAGTCGTCATGCAGAGCGGTCGGTCTGTAGTAGCAGCCCAGTGCGGTTGTGTGATGTAGGCGGTCGGCAACACTGGTCAAGATGCTGAATGAGGTATACTGTTAATTAATATAATCATTAGATAATGTAAAAATTTATTTATTGTAATTATCCTCCAACAAGTGCCCCAATAATAATTTTTAATTTCAAAAGCATTTTTTCAAAAAAATTTTATTTTTTTATTGAACTAAAGTTTTCGTTGCACTTCCCATTTCATTCCACCTTTTTTAAAGAAAATTTTCAGTAAAATCGCAGAAAAAAGGAATATTATTATTTGCGATGCAGTTCCTCCAAGCCGTGCGCAAAGATAAGAGCAGAAATTTGACATCCAGTTATACTGAGGTAAGACATTAATTCCGATTGTTTTACACAGGGCCAAAGACCGATGTTTCGGTTTAATTGAATTTTCTTATCACTGAATTGACCTTAATTTTTTGTGAAGAACTTATATTTGAGTCAGATTGCGAATTTCACATTTTTGTTGCCATTGTCAATACATTTCATTGTGGGCAGGTTACGCTTAGAGCAATGTCCAGTAGCATTTCAATTAACTATTGTCATTACATTTAAAATTTTGTGGGGAGGTTACAAGGGAGACACTCGTATCCCAAAAGGGAATCTTGTCGTTTCCATGGAGCCGTTACTCGATTTAGAAGGAGAAGTCATAGAACCCATAGTAAATCATAGCGGCAAAATATCCGTTTTAATTCGTCAATGCGAGGGAGCGAGGGATGCAGTAAAGAAGGGATAGTTCATCGGATAGGAGATACTCCTGTCCCAAAAGAAAACCCTGCCGTTTCCATAGGAACGTTACTCGATTTAGAAGGAGATGTCATAGAACCCTTAGTATTTCATAACCCCGCAATTTCTGTGTTAATTCGTCAATATGAGGGAGCAAGGGATGCAGTAAAGAAGGAATATTGCATCGGAAAGGAGATAGTCGTATCCCAAAAGAAAATCCTGTCGATTCCATAGAAACGTTACTCGAAGTAGAGGGAGAAGTCATACAACCCATAGTATTTCATAGCGACGCAACTTCGGTGTTAATTCGTCAATGTGAGAGAGCGAGGGATGCAGTAAAGAAGTTATTGTGCATCGGAAAGGAGATACTCGCATCCCAAAAGAAAATCCTGTCGTTTCCATAGAAACGTCACTCGAATTAGAAAAAGAAGTCATAGGACACATAGTACTTCATAGCGACGCAATTTCTGTGTTAATTCGTCAATGTGACGGAGCGAGCGATGCAGTAAAGAAGGAATAGTGCATCGGAAAGGAGATACTCGTATCCCAAAAGACGCAGATGTCATAGAACCCATAGTATTTCATAGCGACGCAATTTCTGTGTTAATTCGTCAATGTGAGGTAGCCAGGGATGCAGTAAAGAAGGAATAGTGCATCGGAAAGGAGATACCCGTTCCCCAAAAGAGAATCCTGTCGGTTCCATAGAAACGTTACTCGATTTAGAAGGAGAAGTCATAGAACCCATAGTATTTCATAGCAACGCAATTTCTGTGTTAATTCGTCAATGAGAGGGAGCGAGGAATTCAGTAAAGAATGGATTGTGAATCGGAAAGGAGTTACTATTATCCCAAAAGAGAATCCTGTCGTTTCCATAGAAACGTTACTCGATTTGGATGGAGAAGTCATAGAAGACATAGTATTCCATACGGACGCAATTTTCGTGCTATTTCGTCAATGTGAGGGAGCCAGGGATGCAGTAAAGTAGGAATAGGGCATCGGAAAGGAGATACTCGTATCCCAAAAGAATATCTTGTCGTTTCCATAGAAACGTCACTTGATTTAGAAAAAGATGTCATACGACCCATAGTATTTCATAGCGACGCAATTTCTGTGTTAATTCGTCAATGTGAGGGAGCGAGGGATGCTGTAAAGAAGGGATACTGCATCGGAAAGGAGATAATCAGATCCTAAAGGAAGGAGATGTCATAGAACCTATAGTACCTCATAGCGACGCAATGTCTGTGTTAATTCGCCAATGGGAGGGAGCGAGGGATGCAGTAAAGGAGGAACAGTGCATCGGAAGGGAGATACTCGCATCCCAAAAGAAAACCCTGTCGTTTTCATAGAAACGTTACTCGTAGTAGAACGAGAAGTCATAAAACCCATAGTATTTCATAGCGACGCAATATCTGTGTTAATTCGTCATAGTGAGGGAGCGAGGGATGCAGTAAAGTAGAAATTGTGCATCGGAAAGGAGATTCTCGAAACCCAAAAGAGGATCTTGTCATGTCCATAGAAACGTTACTCGATGTAGAGGGAGATGTCATACAACCCATAGTATTTCATAGCGACGCAACTTCGGTGTTAATTCGTCAATGTGAGGGAGCGAGGGATGCAGTAAAGAAGGAATAGTGCATCGGAAAGGAGATACTCGTATCCAGAAAGAAAATTCTGTCGTTTCCGTAGAAACGTTACTAAATTTAGAAGGAGAAGTCATAGAGGCCTTAGTATTTCATAGCGATGCAATTTCTGTGTTAATTCTTCAATGTGAGGGAGCGAGGGATGCAGTAATGAAGGGATAGTTCATCGGAAAGGAGATACTCGTATCCCAAAAGAAAATCTTGTCGTTTCCATAGATACTTAACTCGATTTAGAAGGAGAAGACATAAAACGCATAGTTTTTCATAGCGACACAGTTTCTGAGTTTATTCGTCAATGTGAGGGAGTGAGGGATGCAGAAGAGAAGGAATAGTGCATCGGAAAGGAGATAGTCGTATCCCAGAAGAAGGAGATGTCATAGAACATATAGTATTTCATACCGACGAAATCTCTGTGTTAATTCATCAATGTGAGGGAGCGAGGTATGCAGTAAAGGAGGAATAGTGCATCGGAAACGAGATACACGTATCCCAAACGAGAATCCTGTCGTTTCCATATAAACGTTATTCGATTTAGAAAGAGAAGGCATAGAACCCATAGTATCTCATAGCGACGCAATTTCTGTGTTAATACGTCAATGTGAGGGAGCGACGGATGCAGTAAAGAAGGAATAGTGCATCGGAAAGGAGATACTCGTATCCCAAAAGAAAATCCAGTCGTTTCCATAGAAACGTTACTCGATTTAGAAGGAGAAGTCATAGAACCCGTAGTATTTCATAGCGACTCAAATTCTGTGTTAATTCGTCAATGTAAGCCAGCGATGGATGCAGTAAAGAAGGATTAGTGCCTCAGAAAGGAGATACTCGTATCCCAAAAGAAGGTGATGTCATAGAATCTATAGTATTTCGTAGCGACGCAATGTCTGTCTTAATTTGTCAATGTGAGGGACCGAGGGATGCAGTAAGGAAGGAATAGTGCATCGGAAAGGAGACGTATCCCAAAAGAAAATCGTGTCGTTTCCATAGAAACCTTACTCGATTTAGAAGGAGAAGTCATAGAAGCCATTGTATTTCATATCGGTGCTATGTCTGTGTTTTAATCCGTCAGAGTGAGGGAGCGAGGGATCCAGTGAAGAAGGAATAGTGCATCGGAAAGGAGATACTCGTATCCCAAAAGAAAATCCTTCGCTTTCATAGAATCGTTACTCGATGTAGAGGGAGAAGTCATAGAACCCATAGTATTTCATAGCGACGCAAGTTCTGTGTTAATTCGTCAATGTGAGGGAGCGAGGGATGCAGTAAAGAAGGAATAGTGCATTGGAAGAGTGATACTCGTATCTCAAAAGAGAATCCTGTCGTTTCCATAGAAACGTTACTCGATTTAGAAGGAGCAGTATTAGAACCCATAGAATTTCATAGCGACAAAATTTCCGTTTTAATTCGTCAATGCGAGGGAGCGAGGGATGCAGTTATGAAGGGATAGTTCATCTAAAAGGAGATATTCCTATCCCAAAAGAAAATCCTGTCGTTTCCATAGGAACGTTACTCGATTTAGAAAGAGATGTCATAGAACTCGTTGTATTTCATAGCGACGACATTTCTGTGTTAATTCGTCAATGTAAGGGAGCGCGGGATGCAGTAGAGGAGGGATAGTGCATCGGATAGGAGATACTCGTATCCCAAAAGAAAATCGTGTCGTTTCCATAGAAACGTTACTCGATTTAGAAGGAGAAGGCATAAAACGCATAGTTTTTCATAGCGACACAATTTCTGTGTTAATTCTTCAATGTGAGGGAGTGAGGGATGCAGAAGAGAAGGAATGGTGCATCGGAAAGGAGATAGTCGTATCCCAAAAGAAGGAGATGTCATAGAACATATAGTATTTCATACCGACGCAATTTCTGTGTTAATTCGTCAATATGAGGGAGCGAGGTATGCAGTATTGAAGGAATAATGCATCGGAAAGGAGATACTCGTATCCCAAAAGAGAATCCTGTAGGTTCCATACAAACGTTACTCGATTTAGAAGGAGAAGTCATAGAACCCATAGTACCTCACAGCGACGCAATTTCTGTGTTAATTCGTCAATATGAGGGAGCGACGAATTCAGTAAAGAAGGAATAGTGCATCGGAAAGGAGATAATATTATCCCAAAAGAAAATCCTGTCGTTTGCATAGAAACGTTACTCAAATTAGAAGGAGAAGTCATAGAGGACATAGTATTTCATAGCGACGCAATTTCTGTGTCAATTCGTCAATGTGAGGGAGCGAGGGATGCAGTGAACAAGGAATAGAGCATCGGAAAGGAGATTCTCGTATCCCAAAAGAAAATCCTGTCGTTTCCATAGAAACGTTACGCGATTTAGAAGGAGAAGTCATAGAACCCATAGTATTTCATTGCGACGCAGTTTCTGTGGTAATTCGTCAATGCGAGGGAGCGATGAATTCAGTAAAGAAGGAATAGTACATCGGAAAGGAGATATTATTATCCCAAAAAAAAACCTGTCGTTTCCATAGAAACGTTAATCGATTTAGAAGGAGAAGTCATAGAAGACATAGTATTTCATAGCGAAGCAATTTCTGTGATAATTCGTCAATGTCAGGGAGCGAGGGATGCAGTGAAGAAGGAATAGTGCATCGGAAGGGAGATACTCGTATCCCAAAAGAAAATACATCGTTTTCATAGAAACGTTACTCGATGTAGAGGGAGAAGTCATAGAACCCATAGTATTTAATAGCGACGCAAGTTCTGTGTTAATTCGTCAATGTGAGAGAGCGAGGGATGCAGTAAAGAAGGAATAGTGCATCGGAAAGGAGATACTCGTATCCCAAAAGAAAATCCAGTCGTTTCCATAGAAACGTTACTCGGTTTAGAAGGAGAAGTCATAGAACCCATAGTATTTCATAGCGACTCAAATTCTGTGTTAATTTGTCAATGTAAGGGAGCGAGGGATGCAGTAAAGAAGGATTAGTGCCTCGGAAAGGAGATACTCGTATCCCAAAAGAAGGTGATGTCATAGAATCTGTAGTATTTCATAGCGACGCAATGTCTGTCTTAATTTGTCCATGTGAGGGACCGAGGGATGCAGTAAAGAGAAGAACAGTGCATCAGAAAGGAGTTACTTGCATCCCAAAAGAAACCCCTGTCGTTTTCATAGAAACGTTACTCGATGCCTAACGAGAAGTCAAAGAATCCATAGCATAACATAGCGACGCAATTTCTGTGTTAATTCGTCTATGTGAGGGAGCGAGGGATGCAGTAAGGTAGAAATAGTGCCACGGAAAGGAGATTCTCGTATCCCAAAAGAAAATGCTGTCGTTTCCATAGGAAGGTCACTCGATTTAGAAGGAGAAGTCATAGAAGACATAGTACTTCATAGCGACGCAATTTCTGTGTTAATTCGTCAATCCGAGGGAGCGAGGGATGCAGTACAGAAAGAATAGTGCATCCGAAAGGAGATACTCGTATCCCAAAGATAAATCCTGTCGTTTCCATAGAAACGTTACGCGATTTAGAAGGAGAAGTCAGAGAAGAAATAGTATTTCATAGCGACGCTGTGTTAATTCGTCAATGTGAGGGAGCGAGGGATGCAGTAAGGAAGGAATAGTGCATCGGAAAGGTGATAGTCGTATCCCAAAAGAAAATCCTGCGGTTCCATAGAAACGTTACTCCATTTAGAAGGAGAAGTCATAGAGGACATAGTATTTCATAGCGACGCAATTTCTGTGTCAATTCGTCAATGTGAGTGAGCGAGGGATGCAGTGTAGAAGGAATAGAGCATCGGAAAGGAGATACTCGTATCCCAAAAGAAAATCCTGTCGTTTCTATAGAAACGTTACTCGATTTAGAAAGACAAGTCGTAGAACCCATAGTATTTCATAGCGACGCAATATCTGTGGTAATTCGTCAATGTGAGAGAGCGAGGAATTCAATAAAGGAGGAATAGTGCATCGGAAAGGAGATACTATTATCCCAAAAGAAAATCCTGTCGTTTCCATAGAAACGTTACTCGATTTAGAAGGAGAAGTCATAGAGGACATAGTATTTCATAGCGACGCAATTTCTGTGATAATTCGTCAATGTCAGGGAGCGAGGGATGCAGTGAAGAAGGAATAGTGCATCGGAAAGGAGATACTCGTATCCCATGAGAAGGAGATGTCATAGAACCTATATTATTTCACAGCGGCGCAATGTCTGTCTTAATTTGTCAATGTGAGGGACCGAGGGATACAGTAAAGAAGGAACAGTGCATCGGAAAGGAGATACTCCAATCCCAAAAGAAATCCCTGTCGTTATCATAGAAACGTTACTCGATGCAAAACGAGAAGTCAAAGAACCCATAGCATAACATAGCGTCGCAATTTCTGTGTTAATTCGTCTATGTGAGGGAGCGAGGGATGCAGTAAGGTAGAAATAGTGCCTCGGAAAGGAGATTCTCGTATCCGAAAAGAAAATCCTGTCGTTTCCATAGAAACGTTACTCGATTTAGAAGGAGATGTCATAGAAGACATAGTATTTCATAGAGACGCAATTTCTGTGTTAATTCGTCAATCCGAGGGAGCGAGGGATGCAATAAAGAAAGAATAGTGCATCCGAAAGGAGATACTCGTATCCCTAAGGAAAATCCTGTCGTTTCCATAGAAACGATACTCGATTTTAAAGGTGAAGTCATAGAACCCATAGTATTTCTTAGCGACGCAATTTCTGTGTTAATTCGTCTATGTGAGGGAGCGAAGGATGCAGTAAGGAAGGAATAGCGCATCGGAAAGGTGACAGTCGTATCCCAAAAGAAAATCCTGTCGTTTCCATAGAAACCTTACTCAATTTAGAAGGACAAGTCATTGAACCCATTGTATTTCATATCGACGCTATTTCTGTGTTTTAAACCGTCAGTGTGAGGGAGCGAAGGTTCCAGTAAAGAAGGAATAGTGCAACGAAAAGGAGATACTCGTATCCCAAAAGAAAATATTGTCGTTTCCATAGAAACGTTACTTGACTTAGAAGGAGAAGTCATAGACCCCATTGAATTTCATAGCGACGCAATATCTGTGTTAATTCGTCATTATGAGGGAGCGAGGGATGCAATAAAGAAGGAATAGTGCATCGGAAAGGAGATACTCGTATCCCAAATGAAGGAGATGTCATAGAACCTATTGTATTTCATTGTGACGCAATATCTGTGTTAATTTGTCAATGAGAATGAGGTTGGGATGCAGTAAAGAAGGAATAGTGCATCGGAAAGGAGATACTCGCATCCCAAAAGAAAATCTTTTCGTTTCCATTGAAACGTTACTCAATTGAGATGGACTTATCATAGAACCCATAGTATTTCATAACGACGCGAATTCTGTGTTAATTCGTCAATGTGAGGGAATCAAAAATGCAGTAAAGGAGGAATAGTGCATCGGAAAGAGATAGTCGCACCTCAAAAGAGAATCCTGTCGTGTCCATGGAGACGTTACTCGATTTAGAAGGAGATGTCATAGAACCCATAGTATTTCATAGCGACGCTATTTCTGTGTTAATTCGTCAATGTGAGGTAGCGAGGGATGCAGTAAAGAAGGAATAGTGCATCTGATAGGAGATACTCGTATCCCAAAAGAATATCCTGTCGTTTCCATAGAAACGTTACTCGATTTAGAAGGAGAAGTCATAGAAGCCATAGTATTTCATAGCGACACAATTTCCGTGTTAATTCGTCAATGTGAGGGAGCGAGGGATGCAGTAAAGAAAGAACAGTGCATCGGAAAGGAGATATTCGTATCCCAAAAGAAAATCCTGTCGTTTCCATAGAAACGTTACTCGATTTAGAAGGAGAAGTCATAGAACCAGTAGTAGTTCATAGCGACGCAATTTCTGTGTTAATTCGTCAATGTGAGGGAGCGAGGGATGCAGTAAAGAAGGAATAGTGCAACGGAAAGGAGATACTCGTATCCCAAAAGAAGTAGTTGTCATAGAACCCATAGTATATCATAGCGGCGCCAGTTCGGTGTTAATTCGTCAATGTGAGGGAGTAAGGGATGCAGTATAGAAGGAATAGAGCATGGGAAAGTTGATACTCGTATCCCAAAAGAAAATCCTAGCGTTTCCATAGAAATGTTACTCGATTTAGAGGGCGAAGTCATAGAACCCATAGTATTTCATAGCGACGCATTTCCTGTGTTAATTCGTGAATGTGAGGGAGCGAGGGATGCAGTAACTCAGGAATAGTGCATCGGATAGGAGATACTCGTATCCCAAAAGAAAATCCTGTCGTTTCCATAGAAACCTTACTCGATTTAGAAGTAGAAGTCATAGTACCCATAGCATTTCATAGCGACGCAATTTCTGTGTTAATTCGTCAATATGACGGATCGAGGGATGCAGTAAAGAAGGAATAGTGCATCGGAAAGGAGATACTAGTATCCCAAAAGAAGGAGATGTCATGGAAGCCATAGTATTTCATAGCGACGCAATTTCTGTGTTAATTCGTCAATGTGAGGGAGCGAGGGTTGCAGTGAACAAGGAATAGAGCATCGGAAAGGAGATACTCGTATCCCAAAAGAAAATCCTGTCGTTGCCATAGAAACGTTACGCGATTTAGAAGGAGAAGTCATAGAACCCATAGTATTTCATAGCGACGCAATTTCTGTGGTAATTCGTCAATGTGAGGGAGCGAGGAATTCAGTAAAGAAGGAATAGTGCATCGGAAAGGAGATACTACTATCCCAAAAGAAAATCCTGTCGCTTCCATAGAAACGATACTCGATTTAGAAGGAGAAGTCATAGCAGACATAGTATTTCATAGCGACGCAATTTCTGTGATAATTCGTCAATGTCAGGGAGCGAGGGATGCAGTGCAGAAGGAATAGTGCATCGGAAAGGAGATACTCGTATCCCAAAAGAAAATCCAGTCGTTTCCATATAAACGTTACTCGATTTAGAAGGAGAAGTCATAGAACCCATAGTATTTCATAGCGACTCAAATTCTGTGTTCATTCGTCAATGTAAGGTAGCGACGGTAGCAGAATAGAAGGATTAGTGCCTCGGAAAGGAGATACTCGTATCCCAAAAGAAGGAGATGTCATAGAACCTATAGTATTTCATAGCGACGCAACGTCTGTCTCAATTTGTCAATGTGAGGGACCAAGGGATGCAGTAAAGAAGGAACAGTGCATCGGAAAGGAGGTACACGCATCCCAAAAGAAACCCCTGTCGTTTTCAGAGAAACACTACCCGAAGCAGAACGAGAAGTCAAAGAACCCATAGCATAACATAGCGACGGAATTTCTGTGTTAATTCGTCTATGTGTGGGAGCGAGGGATCCAGTAAAGAAGGAATAGTACTTCGGAAAGGAGATACTCGTATCCCAAAAGAAAATACTGTCGTTTCCATAGAAACGTTACTTGATTTAGAAGGAGAAGTCATAGAACCCATTGAATTTCATAGCGACGCAATGTCTGTGTTAATTCGTCATTGTGAGGGAGCGAGGGATGCAATAAAGAAGGATAAGTGCATCGGAAAGGAGATACTCGTATCCCAAAAGGAGGAGATGTCATAGAACCTATTGTATATCATAGCGACGCAATATTTGTGTTAATTTGTCAATGAGAATGAGCGTGGGATGCAGTAAAGAAGGAACAGTGCATCGGAAAGGAGACACTCGCATCCCAAAGAGGAAGATGTCATAGAACCGATAGTATTTCGTAGCGACGTAATTTCTGCGTTAATTCGTCAATGTGATTGAGCGCATGATGCAGTAAAGAAGGAATAATACATCGGAAAGGAAATGCTGGTATCCCAAAAAAGAAAATCCTGTCGTTTCTATAAAAAAGTTACTCGATTTAGAAGGATAAGTCATAGAACACATTGTATTTCATAGCGACGCAATTTCTCTGTTAATTCGTCAATGTGAGGGAGCGAGGGATACAGTAAAGAAGGAATAGTGCATCAGAAAGGAGATAATCGTATCCCAAAAGAAAATACTTTCGTTTCCATAGAAACGTTACTCGATTTAGAAGGAGATGTCACAGATCCCACAGTATTTCAAGCGACGCAATTTGTGTGTTAATTCGTCAATGTGAGGGAGCGAGGGATGCAATAAATAAGGAATAGTACGTCGGAAAGAAGATCCTCGTATCCCAAAAGAAAATCCTGTCGTTTCCATAGAATCGTTACTCAATTTAGAAGGAGAAGTCATAGAACCCATAGTATTTCATAGCGACGCAGTTTCTGTGTTAATTCGTCAATGTGAGGGAGCGAGGGATGCGCTAAAGAAGGAATAGTGCATCGGAAAAGAGATACTCGTATCCCAAAATAAATTCCTGTCTTTTCCATAGAAACGAAACTCGATTTGCAAGGGGATATCATAGAACCGATAGTAATTCAAAGAGACGTAAATTCTGTGTTAATTCGCCTATGTGAGGGAGCGATGGATGCAGTAAAGAAGGAATAGTGCATCGTATAGGAGATGTATCCCAAAAGAAAATCCTGTCGTTTATATGGAAACGTTACTCGATTTAGAAGGAGAACTAATAGATCCCATAGTATTTCATAACGCCGCAATTTCTGTGTTAATTCGTCTATGTGAGGGAGCGAGGGATGCAGTAAAGAAGGAATAGTGCATCGGAAAGGAGATAGTCGTATCCCAAAACCAAATCCTGTCGTTTCCATAAAAAGTTACTCGATTTAGAAGCAGAAGTCATAGAACCTATAGTATTTCAGAGCGACGCAATTTCTGTGTTAATACGTCAATATGAGGGATCGAGGGATGCAGTAAAGAAGGAATATTGCATCGGAAAGGAGATACTCGTATCCCAAAAGAAGGAGATGTCATGGAAGACATAGTATTTCATAGCGACGCAATTTCTGTAATAATTCGTCAATGTGAGGGAGCGCGTGATGCAGTAAAGAAGGAATAATGCATCGGAAAGGAGATAGTCGTATCCCAAAAGAAAATCCAGTCGTTTAGATAAAATAGTTACTCGATTTAGAAGGAGAAGTCAAAGAACCTATAGTATTTCATAGCGACGCAATTTCTGTGTTAATACGTCAATATGAGGGATCGAGGGATGCAGTAAAGAAGGAATAGTGAATCGGAAAGGAGATACTCGTATCCCAAAAGAAGGAGATGTCATGGAAGCCATAGTATTTCGTAGCGACGCAATTTCTGTGTCAATTCGTCAATGTGAGGGAGCAAGGGATGCAGTAAAGAGGGGATAATGCATCGGAAAGGAGATACTCGTATCCCAAAAGAGAATCTTGTCGGTTCCATAGAAACGTTACTCGATTTAGAAGGAGAAGTCACAGAACCCATAGTACTTCATAGCGACGCAATTTCTGTGTTAATTAGTCAATGTGAGGGAGCGAGGAATTCAGTAAAGAAGGAATAGTGCATCGGAAAGGAGATACTATTACCCCAAAAGAAAATCCTGTCGTATCCATAGAAACGTTACGCGATTTAGAAGGAGAAGTCATAGAACCCATAGTATTTCATAGCGACGCAATTTCTGTGGTAATTCATCAACGTGATGGGGCAAGGGATGCAGTAAAGAAGGAATAGTGCATCGGAAAGGAGATACTCGTATCCCAAAACGAAAATCCTGTCGCTTCCACAGAAATGTTATTCGATTTAGAAGGAGAAGTCATAGAACCCATAGTATTTCACAGCGACGCAATTTCTGGGTTAATTCTTGAATGTGAGGGAGCGAGGGATGCAGTAAAGGAGTAATAGTGCATCGGAATGGAGATACTCGAATCCCAAAAGAAAATCCTGTCGTTTCCATAGAAACCTTACTCGATTTAGAAGTTGATGTCATAGAACACATAGTATTTAATAGCGACGCAATGTCTCTGTTAATTCGTCAATGTGAGGGAGCGAGGGATGCAGTAAAGAAGGAACAGTGTATCGGAAAGGAGATACTCGCATCCCAAAAGAAAACCATGTCGGTTTCATAGAAACGTTACTCGATGTAGAACGAGAAGTCCAAGAACCCATAGTTTTTCACGGCGACGTAAATTCTGTGTTATTTCGTCAATGTTAGGGAGCGAGGGAGGCTGTAAAGTAGAAATAGTGCCTCGGAAAGGAGATAAATGAATCCCAAAAGAAAATCCTGTCGTGTCCATAGAAACGTAATGGATTTAGAAGGAGAAGTCATAGGACCCATAGTATTTCGTAGCGACGCGATTTCTGTGTTAATTCGTCAATGTGTCGGTGCCGGGGATGCAATAAGGAAGGAATAGTGAATCGGAAAGGAGATAGTCGTATCACAAAAGAAAATCCTGTCGTTTCCATAGAAACGTTACTCGATTTAGAAGGAGAATTCATAGAACCTATAGTATTTCATACCGACGCAATTTCTGTGTTAATTCGTCAATGTGAGGGAGCGAGGGATGCTGTAAAGGAGGAATAGTGCATCGGATAGGAGATCTACATCTACATCTATACTCCGCGAGCCACCTTACGGTGTGTGGCGGAGGGTACTTATTGTACCACTATCTGATCCCCCCTTCCCTGTTCCATTCACGAATTGTGCGTGGGAAGAACGACTGCTTGTAAGTCTCCGTATTTGCTCTAATTTCTCGGATCTTTTCGTTGTGATCATTACGCGAGATATATGTGGGCGGTAGTAATATGTTGCCCATCTCTTCCCGGAATGTGCTCTCTCGTAATTTCGATAATAAACCTCTCCGTATTGCGTAACGCCTTTCTTGAAGTGTCCGCCACTGGAGCTTGTTCAGCATCTCCGTAACGCTCTCGCGCTGACTAAATGTCCCCATGACGAATCGCGCTGCTTTTCGCTGGATCATGTCTATCTCTTCTATTAATCCAACCTGGTAAGGGTCCCATACTGATGAGCAATACTCAAGAATCGGACGAACAAGCGTTTTGTAAGCTATTTCTTTCGTCGATGAGTCACATTTTCTTAGAATTCTTCTTATGAATCTCAACCTGGCGCCTGCTTTTCCCACTATTTGTTTTATGTGATCATTCCACTTCAGATCGCTCCGGATAGTAACTCCTAAGTATTTTACGGTCGTTACCGCTTCCAATAATTTACCACCTATGGCATAAGCGTACTGGAATGGATTTCTGCCCCTATGTATGCGCATTATATTACATTTATCTACGTTTAGGGAAAGCTGCCAGCTGTCGCACCATGCATTAATCCTCTGCAGGTCCTCCTGGAGTACGTACGAGTCTTCTGATGTTGCTACTTTCTTGTAGACAACCGTGTCATCTGCAAATAGCCTCACGGAGCTACCGATGTTGTCAACTAAGTCATTTATGTATATTGTAAACAATAAAGGTCCTATCACGCTTCCCTGCGGTACTCCCGAAATTACCTCTACATCTGCAGATTTTGAACCGTTAAGAATGACATGTTGTGTTCTTTCTTCTAGGAAATCCTGAATCCAATCACAAACCTGGTCCGATATTCCGTAAGCTCGTATTTTTTTCACTAAACGTAAGTGCGGAACCGTATCAAATGCCTTCCTGAAGTCCAGGAATACGGCATCAATCTGCTCGCCAGTGTCTACGGCACTGTGAATTTCTTGGGCAAATAGGGCGAGCTGAGTTTCACATGATCTCTGTTTGCGGAATCCATGTTGGTTATGATGAAGGAGATTTGTATTATCTAAGAACGTCATAATACGAGAACACAAAACATGTTCCATTATTCTACAACAGATTCACGTAAGCGAAATAGGGCTATAATTATTCGCATCTGATTTATGACCCTTCTTGAAAATGGGAACGACCTGCGCTTTCTTCCAGTCGCTAGGTACTTTACGTTCTTCCAGCGATCTACGATAAATTGCTGATAGAAAGGGGGCAAGTTCTTTAGCATAATCACTGTAGAATCTTAAGGGTATCTCGTCTGGTCCGGATGCTTTTCCGCTACTAAGTGATAGCAGTTGTTTTTCAATTCCGATATCGTTTATTTCAATATTTTCCATTTTGGCGTCCGTGCGACGGCTGAAGTGTTACGATTTTCCGCAGTGAAACAGTTTCGGAACACTGAATTCAGTATTTCTGCCTTTCTTCGGTCGTCCTCTGTTTCGGTGCCATCGTGGTCAACGAGTGACTGAATAGGGGATTTAGATCCGCTTACCGATTTTACATATGACCAAAACTTTTTAGGGTTCTTGTTTAGATTGTTTGCCAATGTTTTATGTTCGAATTCGTTGAATGCTTCTCTCATTGCTCTCTTTACGCTCTTTTTCGCTTCGTTCAGCTTTTCCTTATCAGCTATGATTCGACTACTTTTAAACCTATGATGAAGCTTTCTTTGTTTCCGTAGTACCTTTCGTACATGATTGTTATACCACGGTGGATCTTTCCCCTCGCTTTGGACCTTAGTCGGTACGAACTTATCTAAGGCGTACTGGACGATGTTTCTGAATTTTTTCCATTTTTGTTCCACATCCTCTTCCTCAGAAATGAACGTTTGATGGTGGTCACTCAGATATTCTGCGATTTGTGCCCTATCACTCTTGTTAAGCAAATATATTTTCCTTCCTTTCTTGGCATTTCTTATTACACTTGTAGTCATTGATGCAACCACTGACTTATGATCACTGATACCCTCTTCTACATTCACGGAGTCGAAAAGTTCCGGTCTATTTGTTGCTATGAGGTCTAAAACGTTAGCTTCACGAGTTCGTTCTCTAACTATCTGTTCGAAGTAATTCTCGGACAAGGCAGTCAGGATAATGTCACAAGAGTCTCTGTCCCTGGCTCCAGTTCTGATTGTGTGACTATCCCATTCTATACCTGGTAGATTGAAGTCTCCCCCTATTACAATAGTATGATCACGAAACTTCTTCACGACGTTCTGCAGGTTCTCTCTGAGGCGCTCAACTACTACGGTTGCTGATGCAGGTGGTCTATAGAAGCATCCGACTATCATATCTGACCCACCTTTGATACTTAACTTAACCCAGATTATTTCACATTCGCATTCGCTAATAACTTCAATGGATATTATTGAATTCTTTACTGCTATAAATACTCCTCCACCATTGGCGTTTATCCTATCCTTGCGGTATATATTCCATGCTGTGTCTAGGATTTCGTTACTGTTCACTTCCGGTTTTAACCAACTTTCCGTTCCTAATACTATATGCGCACTATTTCCTTCAATAAGAGATACTAATTCAGGAACCTTGCCCTGGATACTCCTGCAGTTTACCAATATTACGTTGACTTTTCCTGTTTTTGGTCTCTGAGGACGGACGTTCTTTATCAACGATGATAATGTCCTCTCTGGTAAGATATTCGTATCCCAAAAGAAAATCCCGTCGTTTCAATAGAAACCTTACTCGATTTAGAAGGAGAAATCATAAAACCCATAGTATTTCATAGTGACGCAATTTCTGTGTTAATTCGTCAATCTCAGGGAGCGACGGATGCAGTAAAGAAGGAATAGTGCATCGGAAAGGAAATAGTCGTATCCCAAAAGCAGGAGATGTCATAGAACCAACAGTATTTCATAGCGACGCAATTTCTGTGTAAATTCGGCAATGTGAGGGAGCGAGGGATGCAGTAAAGAAGGAATTGTACATCGGAAGGAAGATACTCGTATCCCAAATGAAAATACTTTCGTATCCATAGAAACGTTACTCGATTTAGAAGTAGAAGTCATAGAACCCATAGTATTTCATAGCGACGAAATTTCTGTGCTAATTCGTCAATGTCAGGGAGCGAGGGATGCAGTAAAGAAGGAATAGTGCATAGGAAAGGATATAGTCGTATCCCAAAAGCAGGAGATGTCACAGAACCCACAGTATTTCATAGCGACACAATTTCTTTGTAAATTCGTCAATGTGAGGGAGCGAGGGATGCAGTAAAGAAGGAATAATGCATCGGAAAGGAGATACTCGTATCCCAAAGAAGAAGATGTCATAGAACCCATAGTATTTCATAGCGACGTAATTTCAGTGATAATTCGTCAATGTGAGCGAGCGCGGGATGCAGTAAAGAAGGATAAGTGGATCGGAAAGGAGATGCTCGTATCCCAAAAGAAAATCCTGTCGTTTCCATAAAAAAGTTACTCGATTTAGAAGGAGAAGTCAAAGAACCTATAGTATTTCATAGCGACGCAATTTCTGTATTAATTCGTCAATGAGAGGGAGTGAGGGATGCAGAAAAGAATGAATAGTGCATCGGAAAGGAGATACTCGTATCCCAAAACAAAATCGTGTCGTTTCCATAGAAACGTTACGTGATTTAGAGGGAGATGTCATAGATCACATAGTATTTCATAGCGACGCAATTTCTCAGTTAATTCGTCAATGTGAGGGTGCGAGGGATGCAGTACAGAAGGAAGAGTGCATCGGAAAGGAGATAGTCGTATCCCGAAAGAAAATCCTGTCGTTTCCATGGAAACGTTACTCGATTTAGAAGGAGATGTCGTAGATCACATTCTATTTCATAGCGACGCAATTTCTGTGTTAATTCGTCAACGTGAGGGAGCGAGGGATGCAGTAAAGAAAAAAACAGTGCATCGGAAAGGAGATACTCGTAACCCATAAGAAATCCCGGACGTCTCCATAGAAACGTTACTCGAATTAGAAGGAGAAGTCATAGACCGCATAGTATTTCATAGCGACGCAATTTCTGTGTTAATTCGTCAATGCGAGGGAGCGAGGGATGCAGTAAAGAAGGAATAGTGCGTCGGATAGAAGATACTCGTTTCCCAAAAGAAAATACTTTCGTCTCTATAGAAACGTTACTCGATTTAGAAGGAGAAGTCATAGAAACCATAGTAATTCATAGCGACGCGTTTTCTGTGTTAATTCGTGAATGTGATGGAACGAGTAATGCAATAAATAAGGAATAGTACGTCGGAAAGAAGATAAACGTATCCCAAAAAAAATCCATGTCGTTTTTCCACAGATACGTTACTCGATTTAGAAGAAGTCATAGAACGCATAGTATTACATAGCAACGCAATTTCTGTGTTAATTCGTCAATGCGATGGAGCGAGGCATGCAGTAAAGGAGGAATAGTGCATCAGAAAGGAGATAGTTGTATCCCAAAAGAAAAGCCTGTCGTTTCCATAGTATCGTTACTCGATTTAGAAGGAGATGTCATTGAACCCATAGTATTTCATAGCGACGACGTTTCTGTGTTAATTCGTTAATGTGAGGGAGCGAGGAATGCAGTATAGGAGGGATAGTGCATCGGAAAGTATATACTCGTATCCCAAAATAAACTCCTGTCTTTTCCATTGAAACGAATCTCGATTTACTAGGAGATGTTATAGAACCGATAGTAATTCATAGCGACGCTAATTCTGTGTTAATTCGTCTATGTGAGAAAGCGATGGATGCAGTAAGGAAGGAATAGTGCATCGGATAGGAGATGTATCCCAAAAGAAAAGCCCGCATCTCGTGGTCGTTCGGTAGCGTTCTCGCTTCCCACACCCGGGTTCCCGGGTTCGATTCCAGGCGGGGTCAGGGATTTTCTCTGCCTCGTGATGGCTGGGTGTTGTGTGATGTCCTTAGGTTAGTTAGGTTTAAGGAGTTCTAAGTTCTAGGGGACTTATGACCACAGCAGTTGAGTCCCATAGTGCTCAGAGCCATTTTTTTGAACCAAAAGAAAAGCCTGTCGTTACCATAGAAACGTTACTCGATTTAGAAGGAGAAGTCATAGAACCCATACTATTTCATAGCAACGCTATTTCTGTGTTAATTCGTCAATGTGAGGGAGCGAAAAATGCAGTAAGGAAGGAATAGTGCATCGGAAAGGTGATAGTCGCATTCCAAATGAAAATCCTGTCGATTCCATGGAAACGTTACTCGATATAGATGGGGAAGTCATAGAACCTATAGTATTTCATAGCGACGCAATTTCTGTGTTAATTCGTCAATGTGTGGGAGCCAGGGATGCAGTAAAGAAGGAATAGCGCATCGGATAGGAGATGTATCCCAAAAGAGAATCCTGCCGTTTCGATAGAAACGTTACTCGATTTAGAAGGATAAGTCATGGAACACAAAGTATTTCATAGCGACGCAATTTCTGTGTTAATTCGTCAATCTGAGGGAGCGAGGGATGCAATAAAGAAGGAATAGTGCATCGGAAAGGAGATACTCGTATCCCAAAAGAAGGAGTTGTCATCGAACCCATAGTATTTCATAGCGACGCAATTTCTGTGTTAATTCGTCTATGTGAGGGAGCGAGGGATCCAGTAAAGAAGGAATAGTGCGTCGGAAAGGAGATATATCCCAAAAGAAAGTCCTGTCGTTTCCATAGAAACCTTACTCGATTTTGGAGAAGTCATAGAACCCATAGTATTTCATAGCAACGCTATTTCTGAGTATTAATCCGGCAATGTGAGGGAGCGAGGGATGCAGTAAAGAAGGAATAGTGCATCGGAAAGGAGATACTCGCATTCCAAAAGAAATTCCTGTCGTTTCCATAGAAACGTTAATCGATTTAGAAGGAGGAGTCATTAAACCCATAGTATTTCATAGCGGCGCAATATCTGTGTTAATTCGTCACTGTGAGTTAGCGAGGGATGCAGTAAGGAAGGAATAGTGCAACGGAAACGAGATACTCGTATCCCAAAGAAAACCTGTCGTTTCCATAGAAACGTTACTCGATTTAGAAGGAGAAGTCATAGAAGACATAGTATTTCATAGCGACGCAATTTCTGTGTTAATTCGTCTATGTGAGGGAGCGATGGATACAGTAAACAAGGAATAGAGCATCGGAAAGGAGATACTCGTATCCCAAAAGAAAATCCTGTCGTTTTCATAGAAACGTTACTCGATGTAGAGGGAGAAGTCATAGAAACCATAGTATTTCATAGCGACACAATTTCTGTTTTAATTCGTTAATCTGAGGGAGCGAGGGATGCAGTAAAGAAGGAAAAGTGCATCGGAAAGGAGATAATCGCATCCCAAAGAAAATCCTGTCGTTTCCATAAAAAAGTTTCTCGAATTAGAATGAGAAGTCATAGAAACTCTAGTATTTCATAGCGTCGTAATTTCTGTGTTAATTCGTCAATGTGTGGGAGTGAGAGATGCAGAAATAAAGGAATAGTGCATCGGAAAGGAGATACTCGTATCCGAAAAGAAAATCCTGTCGTTTCCATAGAAACGTTACTCGATTTAGAAGGAGAAGTCATAGAACCCATAGTATTTCATAGCGACAAAATATCTTTTTTAATTCGTCAATGAGAGGGAGCGAGGGATGCTGTAAAGAAGGGATAGTTCATCGGAAAGGTGATACTCGTATCCCAAAAGAAAATCCTGTCGTTTCAATAGACACGTTATTCGATTAAGAACGAGATGTCATAGAACCCGTTGTATTTCATAGCGACGATATTTCTGTGTTAATTCGTCAATGTGAGGGAGCGCGGGATGCAGTAAAGATGGAATAAAGCATCGGAAAGGAGATACTCGTTTCCCAAAAGAAAATCCTGTCCTTTCCATAAAAAAGTTTCTCGTTTTAGAAGGAGAAATCAGAGAACCTATAGTATTTCATAGCGACGCAATTTCTGTGTTAATTCGTCAATGTGAGGGAGCGAGGTATGCAGTAAAGAAGGAATAGTGCATCGGAAACGAGATACTCGTATCCTAAACGAGATTCCTGTCGTTTCCATATAAACGTTATTCGATTTAGAAAGAGAAGGCATAGAACCCATAGTATCTCATAGCGACGCAATTTCTATGTTAATTCGTCAATGTGAGGTCGCGAGCGATGCAGTAAAGAAGGAATAGTGCATAGGAAAGGAGATACTAGTTTCCCAAAAGAAAGAGATGTCGTGGAACCCATAGTAGTTCATAGGACGCAATTTCTGTGTTAATTCGTCAAAGTGAGGGAGCGAGGGATGCAGTAAGGATGGAATAGTTCATCGGAAAGGAGATACTCGTATCCCAAAAGAAAAACCTGTCGTTTCCATAGAAACGTTACTCGATTTAGAAGGAGAAGTTATAGAAAACATTGTATTTCTTAGCGACGCAATTTCTGTGTTATTTCGTCAATGTGAGGGAGCGAGGGATGCAGTAAAGAAGGTGTAGTGTCACCGCCAGACACCACACTTGCTAGGTGGTAGCTTAAATCGGCCGCGGTCCATTTAGTACATGTCGGACCCGCGTGTCGCCACTGTCTGATCGCAGACCGATCGCCACCACAAGGCAGGTCTCGAGATAAGGACGAGCACTCGCCCCCGTTGTACTACGACTTTGCTAGCGACAATACAGACGAAGCCTTCCTCTCATTTGCCGAGAGACAGAATAGCCTTCTGCTAAGTCCATGGCTACGACCTAGCAAGCCGCCATTGGCCTTACCTAGTTTGAGAGTTATCGTATAAATGTCTCAAGAAGAACTTTGTAAACCAACAAAGAATAAAGGTAAGTATATTCCAAATCTACGTATTTTCTTTATAGCAGTCATAAAATATCTTGTTTCAGACTTGACGCCAGTCGGCGTGTGTGTACGCGTGCCTTTCGGCTCCCTTCTCAATGTGGCGTTGCTAGCTTGTTACGCCACAACAGAAGGAATAGTGCATCGGAAAGGAGATACTCGTATCCCGAAAGAAGGAGATGTCATAGAACCCATAGTAAATCATTGCGACGCAATTTCTGTGTTAATTCGTCAATGTGAGGGAGCGAGGTATGCAGTAAAAAAATAATAGTGCATCGGAAAGGAGATGTATCCCAAAAGAAAATCCTGTCGTTTCCATAGAAACCTTACTCGATTTAGAAGGACAAGTCATAAAACCGATAGTATTTCATATCGTCGCAATTCCTGCGTTTTAATCCGTCAATGTGAGGGATCGGGGGATGCAGTAAAGAAGGTATAGTGCATCGGAAAGGAGATACTCGTATTCCAAAAGAAAATCCTGTTGTTTCCATTGAAACGTTTCTCGTTTTAGAAGGAGGAGTCATTGAACCCATAGTATTTCATAGCGGTGCAATTTTTGTGTTAATTCGTCAATGTGAAGGAGCGAGGGATGCAGTAAAGAAGGAATAGTGCATCGGAAAGGAGATAGTCGTATCCCAAAAGAAAATCCAGTCGTTTCCATAGCAACGTTACTCGATTTAGAAGGAGACGTCATAGAACCCACAGTATATCATAGCGACGCAATTTCTGTGTTAATTCGTCAATGTGAGGGAGCGAGGGATGCAGTAAAGAAGGAATAGTGCATCGGAAAGGAGATAATCGCATCCCAAAAGAAAATCCTGTCGCTTCCATACAAACGTTACTCGATTTAGAAGGAGAAGTCATAGAACCCATAGTATTTCATAGCGACGCAATTTCTGTGTTAATTCGTCAATGTGAGGGAGCGAGGGATGCAGAAAAGAAGGAATAGTGCACCGGGAAGAAGATACTCGTATCCCAAAAGAAAATCCTGCCGTTTCCATAGAAACGTTACTCGATTTAGAAGGAGAAGTCATAGAACCCATAGTAATACATAGCGACGCAATTTCTGTGTTAATTCGTCAATGTGAGGGAGCGAGGGATGCAGAAAAGAAGGAATAGTGCACCGGGAAGAAGATACTCGTATCCCAAAAGAAAATCCTGCCGTTTCCATAGAAACGTTACTCGATTTAGAAGGAGAAGTCATAGAACCCATAGTAATACATAGCGACGCAATTTCTGTGTTAATTCGTCAATGTGAGGGAGCGAGGGATGCAGTAAAGAAGGCATAGAGCGTCGGAAAGGAGTTACTCGTATCCGAAAAAAAGGAGATGTCATAGAACCTTTAGGATTTCATAGCAACGCAATGTCTGTGTTAATTTGTCAATGTGAAGTAGCGAGGGATGCAGTAAAGAAGGAATAGTGCGTAGGAAAGGAGATGTATCCCAAAAGAAAGTCCTGTCGTTTCCATAGAAGCCTTACTCGATTTAGGAGAGGTCATAGAACCCATAGTATATCATAGCAACGCTATTTCTGAGTATTAATCCGGCAATGTGAGGGAGCGATGGATGCAGTAAAGAAGGAATAGTGCATCGGAAAGGAGATACTCGTATTCCAAAAGAAAATACTGTCGTTTCCGTAGAAACGTTAATCGATTTAGAAGGAGGAGTCATTGATCCCATAGTATTTCATAGCGGCGCAATATCTGTGTTAATTCGTCACTGTGAGTTAGCGAGGGATGCAGTAAGCAAGGAATAGTGCAACGGAAACGAGATACTCGTATCCCAAAGAAGAAGATGTCAAAGAACACATAGTATTTTATAACGACGTGATTTCTGTGTTAATTCGTCAATGTGAGGGAGTGAGGGATGCAGTAAAGGGGGAATAGTGCATCGGAAAGGAGATAGTCGTATTCCAAAAGAATATCCTGTCGTTTCCATAGCAACGTTATTCAATTTAGAAGGAGAAGTCGTAGAACCCACAGTATTCCATAGCGACGTAATTTCTGTGTTAATTCGTCAATGTGGGGGAGCGAAGGATGCAGTAGAGAAGGAATAGTGCATCGGAAAGGAGATAATCGCATCCCAAAAAAAATCCTGTCGTTTACATAGAAACGTTACTCGATTTAAAAGGAGCAGTCATAGAAGACATAGTTTTTCATGGTGACGTAATTTCTGTGTTACTTCGTCAATGTGAGGGAGCGAGGGATGCAGTAAAGAAGGAGTAGTGCATTGGAAGGGAGATACTCGTATCCCAAAAGAGATTCGTGTCGTTTCCATAGAAACGTTACTCGATTTAGAAGGAGAAGTCATAGAACCCATAGTATTTAATAGCAAAATAATTTCTGTTTTAATTCGTCAATGAGTGGGAGCGAAGGATGCAGTTAAGAAGGAATAATGCATCGGAAAGGAGATAATCGCATCCCAAAGAAAATCCTGTCGTTTACATAGAAACGATACTCGATCTAGAAGGAGAAGTCATAGAGGACATAGTATTTCATGGCGACGCAATTTCTGTGCTAATTCGTCAAAGTGAGGGTGCGAGGGAAGCAGTAAAGAAGGAATAGTGTATCGGAAAGGAGATGCTCGTATCCCAAAAGAAAATCCTGCCATTTCCATAGAAACGTTACTCGATTTAGAAGGAGAAGTCATAGAACCCATAGTAATATATAGCGACGCAATTTCTGTGTTAATCCGGCAATGTGAGGGAGCGATGGATGCAGTAAAGAAGGAATAGTGCATCGGAAAGGAGATACTCGTATTCCAAAAGAAAATACTGTCGTTTCCATAGAAACGTTACTCGATTTAGAAGGAGATGTCATAGGACCCACGGTATTTCATAGCGACGCAATTTCTCTGTTAACTCGGTAACGTGAGGGGGCGAGGGTTCCAGTAAAGAAGGAATAGTGCATTCGAAAGGAGATACTCAAATCCCAAAAGAAGGATATGTCATAGAAACATTGTATTTCATAGAGACGAAATTTCTGTGTTAATTCGTCAATGAGAGGGAGCGCGGGATGCAGTAAAGAAGGAATAGTGCACCGGAAAGGAGATGTTTCCCAAATGAAAATCCTGTCGTTTCCATAGAAGCGTTACTCGATTTGGAAGCAGAAGTCATAGAACCCATAGTAATATATAGCGACGCATTTCTGTGTTGGTTCGTCAATTTGAGGGAGCGAGGGATGCAGTAAAGAAGGAATAGAGCAACGGAAAGGAGATAATCCCATCCCAAAGGAAAATCCTGTCTTTTCCATAGAAACTTTACTCGATTTAGAAGCAGAAGTTATAGAACCCATAGTATTTCAAGGCGACGCAATTTCTGTGTTAATTCGTCAATGTGAGGGATCGAGGGATGCAGTAAAGAAGGAATAGTGCATCGGATAGGAGATACTCTTATCTCAAAAGAAGGAGATGTCATAGAACCCATAGAATTTGATAGGGACGCAATATCTGTGTTAATTCGGCAATGTAAAGGTGCGAGGGATGCAGTAATGAAGGAATAGTGCATCGGAAAGGAGATACTAGTATCCCAAAAGAAGGAGATGTCTTATAAACCATAGTATTTCATACCAACGCAATGTCTGTGTTAATTCGTCCATGTGAGGGAGCGAGGGATGCAGTAAAGAAGGAATAGTGTATCGGAAAGGAGATAGTCGTATCCCAAAAGAAAATCCTGTCGTTTCCATAGAAACGATACTCGATTTAGAAGGAGAAGTCACAGAACCCATAGTATTTAATAGCGACGCAACTTCTGTGTTATTTCGTCAATGAGAGGGAGAGAGGGATGCAGTAAAGAAGTAATAGTGCATCGGAAAGGAGATAGTCGTATCCCAAAGTAAAATCCTGTTGATTCCATAGAAGCATTACTCGATTTAGAAGGTGAAGGCATAGAACCCATAGTATATCATAATGACGCAATTTCTGTGTTAAATCGTCAATGTGAGGCAGCGAGGGATGCAGTAAAGAGTTGATAGTGTATCGGAAAGGAGATACTCGTATCCCAAAAGAAAATCCTGTCGTTTCTATAGAAACGTTACCCGATTTAGAAGGAGAAGTCATAAAACACATAGTATTTCATAGCGACGCAATTTATGTGGTAATTCGTCAATCCGAGGGAGCGAGGAATGCAGTAAAGAAGGAATAGTGCATCGGAAAAGAGATACTCGTATCTCAAAGATGAAGATGTCATAGAACCCATAGTATTTCATAGCGATGTTATTTCTGTGTTAATTCGTCAATGTGTGGGAGCGAGGGTTCCAGTAAAGAAGGAATAGTGCATCGGAAATTAGATAGTCGTATCCCAAAAGAAAATGCTGTCGTCTCCATACTAACGTTACTCGATTTAGAAGGAGAAGTCATAGACCGCACAGTATCTCATAGCGACGCAATTTCTGTGTTAATTCGTCAATGTGAGGGAGCGAGGGATGCAGTAAAGAAGGAATAGAGCATCGGAAAGGAGATAATCGCATCCCAAAAGAAAATCCTGTCGTTTCCATAAAAACGTTACTCGATTTAGAAGTAGAAGTCATAAAACACATAGTATTTCATAGCGACGCAATTTATGTGGTAATTCGTCAATGTGAGGGAGCGAGGGATGCAGTAAAGAAGGAATAGTGCACCGGAAAGGAGATAGTCGCTTTCCAAAAGAAGGAGATGTCTTGGAACACATAGTATTTCATACCAACGCAATTTCTGTGTTAATTCGTCAATTTGAGGGAGCGAGGGATGCAGTAAAGAAGGAATAGTGCATCGGAAAGGAGATAGTCGTATCCCAAAGGAAAATCCTGTCGTTTCCATAGAAACGTTACTCGATGTAGAGGTTGAAGTCATAGAACCCATAGTATTTCATAGCGACGCAATTTCTGTGATAATTCGTCAATGTGAGGCAGCGAGGGATGCAGTAAAGAAGGAATAGTGCATCGGAAAGGATATACTCGAATCCCAAAGAAGAAGATGTCAAAGAACCCATAATATTTCATAGCGACGTAATATTTGTGTTAATTCGTCAATGTGAGGGAGCGAGGGATGTAGTAAAGAAGGAATAGTGCATCGGAAAGGAGATACTCGTATCCCAAAAGAAAATCCTGTAGTTTCCATTGAAACCTTACTCGATTTAGAAGTAGAAGTCATAAAACACATAGTATTTCATAGCGACGCAATTTCTGTGTTAATTCGTCAATGTGAGGGAGCGAGGGATGCAGTAAAGAAGGAATAGAGCATCGGAAAGGAGATAATCGCATCCCAAAAGAAAATCCTATCGTATCCATAAGAAAGTTACTCGATTTAGTAGGAGAAGTCGAAGAAGACATAGTATTTCATAGCGACGCAATTTCTGTGTCTATTCGTCAATGTGTGTGAGCGAGTAATGCAGTAAAGAAGGAATAGTGCATCGGGAAGGAGATACTCGTATCTCAAAAGAAAATCCTGTCGTTTCCATAGAAACGTTACTCGATTTAGAAGGAGAGTCATAGAACCTATAGTATAACATAGCGACGAAATTTCTGTGTTAATTCGTCAATGTGGGGGGCAAGGGATGCCGAAAAGAAGGAATAGTGCATGGGAAATGAGATAGTCGTTTCCCAAAAGAAGGTGGGGTCTCAGAACACATTGTATTTCATACCAACGCAATTACAGTGTTAATTCGTGAATGTGAGGGGGCGAGGGATGTAGTAAAGAAGGAATAGTGCATCGGAAAGGAGATAGTCGTATCCCAAAAGAAAATCCTGTCGTTTCCATAGAAACGTTACGCGATTTAGATGGAGATGTCTTAGAACCCATAGTATTTCATACCAACGCAATAACTGTGTTAATTCGTCAATGTGAGGGAGCGAGGGATGTAGTAAAGAAGGAATAGTGCATCGGAAAGGAGATAGTCGTATCCCAAAAGAAAATCCTGTCGTTTCCATAGAAAGGTTATGCGATTTAGATGGAGATGTCTTAGAACCCATAGTATTTCATACAAACGCAATTACTGTTTTAATTCGTCAATGTGAGGGAGCGAGGGATGTAGTAAAGAAGGAATAGTGCATCGGAAAGGAGATAGTCGTATCCCAAAATAAAATCCTGTCGTTTCCATAGAAACGTTACTCGATTTGGAAGGAGATGTCATAGAACCCATAGTATTTCATAGCTACGCAATTTCTGTGTTAATTCGTCAATGTGAGGGAGCGAGGGATGCTGTAAAGAAGGAATAGTGCATGGGAAATGAGATAGTCGTTTCCCAAAAGAAGGAGGTGCCTTAGAACACATTGTATTTCATACCAACGCAATTACTGTGTTAATTCGTCAATGTGAGGGAGCGAGGGAAGCAGTAAAGAAGGAAGAGTGCATCGGAAAGAAGATAGTCGTCTCCCAAAAGAAGATCCTGTCGTTCCCATGGAAACGTTACTCGATTTAGAAAGAGATGTCATAGAACCAATAGTATTTCATAGCGACGCAATTTCTGTCTTAATTCGTTAATGTGAGGGAGCGAGGGATTCAATAAAGAAGGAATAGTGCATGGGAAAGGAGATAGTTGTATCCCAAAAGAAAATCCTGTCGTTTCCATAGAAACGTTACTCAATTTAGATGGAGAGTCATAGAACCTATTGTATTTCATAGCGACGCAATTTCTGTGTTAATTCGTCAATGTGAGGTAGCGAGGGATGTAGTAAAGAAGGAATAGTGCATCGGAAAGGCTATGGTCGTATCCCAAAAGAAAATCCTGCCGTTTCCATAGAAACGTTACTCGATGTAGAGGGAGAAGTCACAGAACCCATAGTATTTCACAGCGACGCAATTTCTGTGTCAATTCGTCAATGTGAGGGTGCGAGGGATGCAGTAAAGAAGGAATAGTGCATCGGAAAGGAGATACTCGTATCCCAAACAAGAATATGTTAAAGAACCCATAGTATTTCACAGCGACGTAATTTGTGTGTTAATTCGTCAATGTGAGGGAGCGGGGGATGCTGTAAAGAAGGAATAGTGCATCGGAAAGGAGATAGTCGTATCCCAAAAGATAATCCTGTCGTTCCCATAGCAACGATACTCTATTTCGAGGGAGAAATCATAGAACCCACAGTATTTCATAGCCACGCAATTTCTGTGTTAATTCGTCAATGTGTGGGAGCGAGAGATGCAATTAAGGAGGAATGGTGCATCGGAAAGGAGATATTCGTATCCCAAAAGAAAATCCTGTCGTTTCCACAGAAACGTTACTCGATTTAGATGGAGAAGTCGTAGAACCCATAGTAATTTCATAGGGACGCAATTTCTGTGTTAATCCGTCAATGTGATGGGCGAGGGATGCAGAAAAGAAGTAATAGTGCATCTGAAATGAGATAGTCGTTTCCCAAAAGAAGGAGGGTTCTTAGAACACATAGTGTTTCATACCAGCGCAATTACTGTGTTTAATTCGTCAATGTGAGGGAGCGAGGGATGTAGTAAAGAAGGAATAGTGCATCGGAAAGGAGATAGTCGTATCCCAAAAGAAAATCCTGTCGTTTCCATAGAAACGTTACGCGATTTAGAAGGAGAAGTCATAGAACACATAGTATTTCATAGCGATGCAATATCTGTGCTAATTCGTTAATGTGAGGGAGCGAGGGATGTAATTAAGAAGGAATAGTGCATGGTAAAGGAGATACTCCTATCCCAAAAGAAAATCATGTCGTTTCCATTGAAACGTTACTCGATTTAGATGGAGAAGTCGTAGAACCCATACTATTTCAAGGCGACGCAATTTCTGTGTTAATTCGTCAATGTGAGGGAGCGAGGGAAGCAGTAAAGAAGGAATAGTGCATCGGTATGGAGATAGTAGTATCCCAAAAGAAAATCCTGTCGTTTTCATAGAAATTTTACTCGATTTAGAAGGAGAGTCATAGAACCTATAGTATTTCATGGTGACGCAATTTCTGTGTTAATTCGTCAATGTGGGAGCGAGGGATGCAGAAAAGAAGGAATAGTGCCATCGGAAAGGAGATAGTCGTTTCGCAAAAGAAGGAGATGTCTTAGAACCCATAGTAGTTCATAGCGACGCAATTTCTGTGTAAATTCGTCAATGTGAGGGAGCGAGGGATGCAGTAAAGAGGGAATAGTGCATCTGTAAGGATATACTCGAATCCCAAAGTAGAAGATGTCAAAGAACCCATAGTATTTCAAAGCGAAGTATTATCTGTGTTAATTCGTCCTATGTGAGGGAGGGAGGTGTAACGTCCCTTAGCAAAAGACATATTTTGTAGTAAAGAGAAAAAATTGAGCATCGTATTCTGTTATTGTATGAAATTATGTATTTTTTTTTATTATTATTTATTTTAGATAATCGCTGTGTCGGCGAGTACTGAAACCCGCACAGACGATAAATATCATACACAGATGAAAAAACATCACTAGTATAAATAATACAGCGTGAACATTAATTTCTTTGTCTTCTTCTTGGAGTTACGGGAGTAAGATAGCCTGTGTCGCAGTTGTACATGCTAACGTAGTCTTCTTTTGTTATGGTTAAGCGATGTACGCCATTACGACTTATTTTAAAAAAGGTGTGTATTGTAGATAAGTTAACATATTTGAATGTTTTGAATAGAGTTATTTAATGAAACCTTGCATTATTATTTGTAGTAGCATGCTTAAATTATTATCCCATCCTTTTAAGACATTTTCAGTTATTTAAATATTATCCGTGGTGCAGAGCTGCGCTACGAACGAACAAGCCGCTGCCGCAGCGCATTCAAACTGCACTAAAAGAAATCTATCATAGCCGCAAAGAAGCGGGAAGGTAATAGTGAAATTAAAATCATCTCTTTCAGCTTCCGGACTTGCAGAGCAGGAGCAGCAGATTTTATGATGTGTTTTGGCGGTTGACGCGTGCTGCTGACAATATATTGCTAACGGTACAAAAGAGATAATTTACCTTCGTAACATAATAGGAATTTTGTTGTGCTTAGTTCTGGTCTGGCAAACCTTATAGTGAAAACGTATTTTTCTCGCGACAATAGTCTCATGTTCTTGTGCTAGTCGTGGTAATTATTGGTGTTTTTACGCTTAACAAAAATCCCACTGCAAAATGTTGAGCAATCTTTGCGAACTGTAACATCAGTATTTCATAACAAAGTAATTTTCAATTCTCAATAACTATAAAGTAGGGAAGATATGTTGATTTTTTATAGTGAGTTACAGTAACCAAAAATGTTCCTTTAATAGAAAGCCAGATACAGAACAATAAGAACCCAATATATTCTGTTTTGTTGAAAATTAATGATTATAAAGAAATTCTTGGCACAGCATTACTAAAAGGTATTTCGCGGCTCTTTTCGTATGTGCGTTATCACGCGAGCAATAACAAAAACTAAACCAAAATAAATAGAAAAGAGTATATATATATATATATATATTTCCGACCAAAAACGCGAAATTGTCGCCCCAAAAACGCGGGGGCCACGAATTTGCAGTGGCCACGAAAATTAGAATATTTTATGTAGTTTCTTTCAGTGTTTTTTGTTATATATATGTATTGTATTATAACGATAAATGTATGTATGTGTATCATGATTAATGCTATGTATTAATGAATGTACAAAAATTTTTCATGAAAAACCGCACCACTGCAAGCAAGTTAGAGGAAACGATCCTGATAGTACTGAGAAACTGTAACGACTACATAATCCGGGGGCAGCCGAACCCCGAGATCAGATAAATAAAAGGTAAGACTACAGTGTAGTTGTCCTGTTTGTAGAAGCTTAACTCCAGTGAAGTGATCTCATATCGCTATTGGTTGTGTAGTTTGATGTTAGTGTTTATGACAGGACAAAGTTGATTGTAGATAGTAATTTTTAGTGTGCAGTGTATTGTGGATAGACTAATATATTTTATGTGCAAGTGAAAAAACTGTCAGGTGTTGTGTTCGAGTAGGTAATTTATGAATATGGCTAAATTGCGTAGTCAAATTCCGAGCAATATGGATACTGAGGAACAGCCCTTAGTTAGTGCAGGAAATGTAGAAACGGGCGCATTAAGCAGTACAAGTACTCTCTTTGAGGATATACCATGCGAAAATGTGGGGGCAGGGGCACAGGAAGTGGTGCCACCGCCCACCAGTGCTCAAGGAGAGGTAGATAAAGAAATAGCACCACCTCCAGAAAAGCAAGAACCAGAGAGTGGTAATCTGCCTGGTGGGTATTCACTTCAGGCGATATTAGAGTGCGGTCCTGGATTACCAGGCAAAATTTGCGCAACAGCAAGCTGAGCGAGATCGCCACCAAGCTGAAAGAGATCGCCAGCAAGCTGAGCGGGTACCAGCAACTTGTGCAATCGTTAGAAAGTATGAAAAAAGAGATTGCCTGTATGAAACAGATTTATGAGTCGATACCTAAGGCCGTGCAGGATGCAGGAGTTGACTGAACAGGTCAACAACCTGCAAGTAGCAAACACTAACATGGTAGATGAAATAGGTGTCTTAGCCAACCGATTGAAAAGCTAGAAGTAGATTCCACACAGCTTGTAGAGCAGAAGTGGAACGAACAAGCAACTAAAATTGAAACTGAATTCAACTCATGGCTAGAAGTGAAGGAGAGTGAGATCGACAAAAATATTAATTCTAAGGTACAAGCAGCTATGGGCAGATAGAGATTCCGAATCGTTCAGTACCGCAGTAAATAGTCAGGTACAGAACGACGTGGCAAACCATCAAACAAATACTCAGTGAGGATATTCCGCAGTGGCAAGTGAATATTAACAAACGGATATCCGACTTGGAAAAGGGTTTAACACAAAGTAGCAAACATCTTGAACATGAAACTATGTCGCCAACAGCCAATGTTTTTGGCAACGCACAAACTTATACGCGACGCAACAATGGTGAATCTTTAGGCGATAATGAGAAGAGCTGTAGCTTCGGTTCGGAGCACACCGCCTATGTCCCAGGAGCAAACCAGTATAGCCCAAAAATAATAGTTGAGGAAAGTTTGATAAAAAATAGGCAGTTTCAAACGTTTACTACTGAACGGAAGTCAGTACACCCAGTAGTATTCATAAAAAACTTTAAAAATATCTTGCCTAGTGTGTGGAACGAAGCACAGAAAATTCAGTACGTAATGTCATACATTCAGGGTGATGCAGCGTTGTGGGCTACGGAAGTAGCAGAAGCTTCATGACATATGAACAGTTCAAAAGGGCGTTTTTGTCGAAATACTGGTCGCCTTGTATACAAGAGCGGCTAAGAAAAGAAGTATACAATCCCGAACCGTACTCACCCCGTCTTGGGAATCTGAGACGGTATTTCGAGAAGTACATAAACAAAACGCGTTACTGGGACGAGCCTATCTCACCAAGAGACATAATAAGACTCCTAAAATCACATTTACCCCTTCATATCAAAGATAAATTAATACACGTACCAGAAAGCGACATGGAACATTTCCTGTCTGTTCTAGATTCAATAGACTTAATCCAGGAAGACGCAAAAGCAGCGTGTGATCACTCGCGGAATAATGGATCAGGGTGTAAACATGACAGAAATAATAGTGCACAAAACCACAACCATGGAAATGGTGGGGGTGGTAACAACCGGCAAGAGCATTCGCAAAATTGTAATAATGGTAGAAGTCAGAACGGGTATGGGCAGCCGTCCCATAACAAAAAGCGTCGATTTGACGACCGGTACGATTCCGGATTGCCAGGGGACCAACCGCTGGAAAAATGCGCGAGGTCAGTGGCATAGCAATTACAATGACGGTAATCGTAATTGGAATCAGAATCAGCGACCAAGCCCAGAGCGGCAGGGTAATGACCGGTACGATAACAACAGACCACCACTGCAGAACGCACCTATTGCACAGTCGTGGCGACCCGCAAACCAAAGCGTAAACATAGTAGAGGTCGCGGATAATAGCCGTCCAAGTACCTCGCAAGCAAGCCATCCGACAAACTAGAATCGGCCTCGATATGCTCTCCATCGCTGGCCGAGGGGTGGAGTGAGAGCAACACGAATAACAATAGTATCCCTGGAATACATATGCTGCGATACAACGACGGTATCAGTATGGATAATGATCTACTGACCGAACCGCATGAGTGTAAGAAAGATAGCAACGAAAATGTGCAAGCCGTAATAGAAGCGAAAATCAATGATGTTGCAGTGAATATAATCATTGACACAGGTGCCTCAGTGAGTGTAATGAGTGCAGAGTTGTTTAAAGCGCTAGGGAAGGGACGTAGCATACCGACTTTCCCGGTTAATAATTGCAAGGTGTCTGGAGCTATAAGTGCACAGAGCCAGTTAGTTAAGTACCAGGTGCAGGTGGAGATTTGTAAGGAGGGCGAAGCCATAGTGAGCTCGTTCCTCATTGTTAAAGGGTTAAAGGTGGCCTGCATTCTGGGAGTAGATTTTCTCCGTGAGAGGGACGCAGTGATCGACCTCTCCTCGGGAAAACTAAGTATAGTTAATAAAGGTAGGAGGATTGTCTATGATGAAATCGAGGGAGGTACTTGTGCCATGTTGCAATCGAATTAATATCAAAAGTAGGAACCCCTGGGTACTACACTTTAATGATTATTCACCTGTGACGGATCTCTATTATCCGAATATAGGAGATAGAAATTTTGAACCAAATGTTGATGAATTTCGAACCAAAGTACAGGAATCTGAAAGTTTAAGCAACATACAAAAGCAACAGTTGACGCAGCTGGTATCGGAATATACCATGGTATTTACCGACCGACCAGGAATAGTCAAAGGGTACCACTATCACATAGAGGTGATGCCTCACAAAACATACTGTCGCGCATCTTACTCCATCCCTTGGTCGAGGAGGGAAGTAGTGGCTAAGGAGATTAGGAAGATGTTAGAATGGGATATCATTGAGCCCTTTCTCTCTCCATATAGTAGTCCTCTTGTAGCAGTGGCGAAAGCCAACGGAAAAATCCGGCTAGTGTTAGATGCATGGGATATCAATAAAATCATTATACGCGTCAGAACTCGCCCAGAAAATTTAGATGAGCAGATACAAAAATTGCACAGAGTGCAGTACTTGACCTCGGTTGATCTTAAAAGTTCGTACTGGCAAATCCCACTTACACCAGAATCAAGGAAGTACACAGCCTTTATATTCGGAGGGCGAAGTTACCAATTCAAGGTACTTCCCTTCGGATTGAATGTAAGTGCTGGAGTATTTATTACTGCTCTAGACACGGTACTGGGTCCAGACTTGATAGAAAAAATCACAGTGTATGTTGATGACCTTGTAATCGCTACTGCTACTTGGGACGAACATATGGAATTGCTGCATAGAGTATTAGAGAAATATAAGCAAGCAGGTGTGACAGCAAATTTAGAAAAGTCAAAATTCGGACGCAATAAAATGAAATTCCTAGGACACCTTATCACGCCGCTTGGTATCAGCCCAGACAACAAAAAATTAGAGGCGATCCGAGAATTTCCGAGCCCCCGAACTAAGAAGCAATTGAAAGCATTCATTGGACTTACGTCTTTTTTCAGAAGGTTCGTACCTAATCAGTTGTTAAATGACGCGTCATTGTTAAATCTACTGCGAAAAAATGTGCAGTGGGTTTGGACTGACAAATGTCAGCAAGCTTTCGAAGCAATTAAAACCGCCCTGCTGAATGCAAATATTTTGCAGCACCTGGACCTATCAAAAAATTTTTGCCTTGCGACGGACTCGTGTTCCTACGGCTTGGGAGCGTGCCTGTTCCAGTGGGAGGAAGGCAACGACCCGGCAGCAATAAAGATTATCGGCTTTGCCAGTAGGACTTTAACTAGCTGCGAGAGAGCCTACTCGGCAACGGAACTGGAAGCGCTCGCCGTAGTCTGGGCTGTAAAAAAGTTTAATTACTATCTATATGGGAAGGAGATTAAAGTGTATAGTGACCACCAGGCGTTAAGTTTTTTGATGTCATGCAAGCTATTCCATACCCGACTAAGGAGATGGATGCTTACATTACAAGAATACCGAATAAAGATTATGTACATAAAAGGACAAAATAACATAGTAGCGGATGCTTTGTCGCGACTGCCGGTAGGATTACCGGAGTTAGCCGAGATGCTAGAACAATCCGCCGAATATAAAGTGCTTTTAGTACGAGACAATGCTTACAGGAAGGATTTTCTATATATATATATATATATGTCAAAATATGTCTGAACTACAGAGGTCAGATCCGATGTGGGCAAAAATCATTAACAATATTGAAAATGGTGTCAACAATAGAGACCACCAAGGTTTTAAAATTGTGGACAATATTTTGTATTATAAACTTAGCACGAAAGAAGACGGCTGGGCAGTATGCATACCTAACCAGTCTGTCAAACTCATAGTATGGCACACGCACTTGGCATGGGGCCATGCAGGAATCGGGAAGTGTGCAGAAATCATGGCGAGATACTGCCACTTTCCCCAAATGAAACACCAAATTCAGGTAACAGTTAGGACTTGTACTATATGCCAGAAAGCAAAACATTATAATAGGTCCACCAAATTTGAACTTCATCCCATAGTTCCACTCCGGCCGCTTCAATTAGTATCTGTGGATGTAGCAGGTCCCTACCCCATGGCCAGAGGAGGTATGAAATATATACTGGCCATGTACGATATTTTTTCCAAATATTTGGCAATTTATTGTATAAAATCAGCTACTGCCAAAACCATAATCAGACGGATCAATCAAGAATACTTGCCTCAAGTGGGGAAACCTGAAGCCATAACGACTGACAATGCCACTTATTTCACGGGTCACACTTGGAAAAATTACCTAATGGAACAAGGTATACAGCATATTCTAGTATCCCGGTTCCATCCAGAAGCAAGTTTAGTCGAAAGAACGTTCAGAGAATTGAATAAGTTCCTTAGAATTTACATAGGGAATCGACACACCAGATGGCCTGAGTTGGTACCTAAATTTGTAGAAATCCACAATTTAACACCCCACTCAAGTACAGGATACCCACCAGTAGAGATATTGAAAGGGGTTAAAGAGACACAGAATGAATGGCTGACGCCTTTACCGAGACTACCAGCCAGGGTAGAAACAAGAGAGGAAAAGAGAAAAAAGATATGGGACAAACTAACCAGCTGTGCTGCAAAGAGAAAAAAGAAGTACGACCGAGGTGTAACTAACAAACAGAAATACAATGTAGGGGACATGGTGCTTATTCGTAACCACCCCAAATCCTCAGCCACCCTAAAGCGAAATAGTAAGTGGCAAATGGTATATTCAGGGCCCTTTGAAGTAATAAAGGTGCCACACGAATGTAGCTATTTGTTAGCACATCCCCAGACGGGGAAAATAAAAGGACTGTATCCACGTAAAGATGTAAAGTTATTTATTCAGTGGCATGTCTGATGTAAATAGTAGTGGTAAGAAGATTCCAATTGTGTTTTAGAGTATAAGTATGTTAGTTTTAAGAAAGAATTTGTGTATAGTTACAATTTTGAGGAAGTAGAATCAGTAAACTGAGCAATAGTATGCAAATGGAAGACTTGGTTTACACACAGTTACTGTCATTAAAATACTACATGCTCTTCAAGCAATGAATAATCTTTTGTTGATAAAATAATGATTAATTTCTTGAATCATTTTGTAGTAAGTAAGTACAATTAATGATGAAATCTCATATAAATATGTAGCAGATGTAATTGTGTTAGAATTGAGGAACCCTGAGAGAGAGTCTATACTAGCCAAAAATTGACTTTGTTGTACGAAATAATTATGTGATGTAATGTTTACTGCCAATAGTGATCTGAGAACGACACTGGAGCAGAATCCAATAAAAAACAAAACCGTTCCGTGTAACCTATGCTTTGTATGTATGAATGCTTCAATTGAAGCCTGTGTACTTGGTACACGTTCTTCAATATTAATTACGCGGTACGCGAATCAAGTTACGCGGAAACTACACTGTAGTCCTGTAGGACGGACCGTTAGAAATAATACTAGTACTAAATGAAGTATTTATTGAACAATATGCCCAAGTCAAGCTGTCATGCACATGGTAAAATCTGTTTGCTAGATGGGTGATAACCTGGCAAGCTACACTAAAAAAGGAAAAGAAAGCTATGTACAAAAAAGTCACACACCTTTAAATAATAACAAAAAAAGCAATATATGCCTAGTAATAGTATTAAAAGTGTGTAATGAAAAGGTAACACAATGGACTCAATATAGATGAGAGTGATTATGCTAAGAACAGTTGTTATGCATTAAAAATAAACTGCGTGCATAAACAATCTAGGAAAGGACGGAATATTGTGTGTAGTAGGGACAGAAAATGACTGTTGTATCTGCACCAATATATACGTCGGTATAAGTGTTGAGTGACTAACTGTCATAGTGCAGTGCTCAACGAACAGTACACTGTGAGTAAAAACGGTAGTTAGTGATCCGTTCGGAATCGATTCAAACAAACATCGCTCGACGGAGACATTTAGTATGTGTGTACCGAAATATTTTCGCGTGTTGAAAGACGCTCTGGCAGTGTATCAACCGTGAGAACAAGTGAAAGTGTGTAGTACAAAGTGCGTGTGACGAACCCTGAATACCAGTGTCACAATGCCACAAGAAACCTGTTATCACGCCAAAACATCCTGTGCATACCAGCGAAGCGACGGCGTAATGAACAATAAACGCTTTTTAACCAAAGTGCATTTTCTTCCACAGCTAATACGTTGTATCCTTAAAGACAGTACACCGTTGTGGAATATTTGTTTCATGCGTTACGACGGGGAGCCATGCGGAGAAGCAGAGGCGGGTGCCGTGCCGCCAGCCAGCTGGTCGCGGGAAACCACTGCAACACGCCGACATTGGTGAATGGTTCGGCGCGGTTCGCGACTGCTCGAGCGCCACCGCAGCACGCCGTCGATGTTGCTGCTAGCAGGTCGTCGACCTCAGCGGTCGTTGGCACGCCGCGCTCCAGACGACGCTACGCAACAATTGCTTCGCGCCGCCCGCTCCGTACGACATTGTTGACGTTCAACCGAACATTACCAACTACGTTGTTCATGTACTAATATGAAAATGGTTTATTGAACACGAAATCATTGTTATCTGTGAACATTGGATAAAGTCCACCTTTGTTTGATGAACAAAACCGTGTGTTAAGACAAACCAGGCGAGATGACCATGGCTCCGGCGCAGTTTTCCCAGGTTTTCTGATCACACGTAGCCCAAATGGGGGAGCCAGAAAACTGTAATGACCCTGGGACTAGGTTTACGGTCACCTCGCAAAGTGTGAAAAACTATAAAAAGTGTAGTTAAAACTATAATGTAAAAGTGGAAAGAAGTGAACAGTGAATATTCCAAACAAGGTGTTAGACAATGACAAAACGGACGTTAGTGGCAGCATATTGCCGAACATTCTTAACGTTAGTCAATTGCTGCCAGGGGGCATTGTAACGTCCCTTAGCAAAAGACATATTTTGTAGTAAAGAGATAATATTGTGCATCGTATTCTGTTATTGTATGGAATTATGTATTTTTTATTATTTAGTATAAATAATACAGAACCAACAGCAAACGTCCCTTAGCAAAAGACATATTTTGTAGTAAAGAGAAAATAAATAAAAAGAAATCGATCATACCGCAAAGAAGCGGGAAGGTAATAGTGAAATAAAATCATCTCTTTCAGCTTCAAATGGTTCAAATGGCTCTGAGCACTATGGGACTCAACTGCTGAGGTCATTAGTCCCCTAGAACTTAGAACTAGTTAAACCTAACTAACCTAAGGACATCACAAACATCCATGCCCGAGGCAGGATTCGAACCTGCGACCGTAGCGGTCTTGCGGTTCCAGACTGCAGCGCCTTTAACCGCACGGCCACTTCGGCCGGCACTTTCAGCTTCCGGACTTGCAGAGCAGAGCAGCAGATTTTATGATGTGTTTTGCAGGTTGACGCGTGCTGCTGACAATATATTGCTAACAGTACAAAAGAGATAATTTACCTTCGTAACGTAATAGGAATTTTGTTGTGCTTAGTTCTGGTCTGGCAAACCTTATAGTGAAAACGTATTTTTCTCCGACAATAGTCTCATGTTCTTGTGCTAGTCGTGGTAATTATTGGTGTTTTACGCTTAACAAAAATCCACTGCAAAATGTTGAACAATCTTTGCGAACTGTAACATAAGTATTTCATAACAAAGTAATATTCATTTTCAATAACTATAAAGTAGGGAAGATATGTTGATTTTTTATAGTGAGTTACAGTAACCAAAAATATTCCTTTAATAGAAAGCTAGATACAGAACAATAAGAACCCAATTTTTTCTGTTTTGTTGAAAATTAATGATTATAAAGAAATTCTTGGCACAGCATTACTAAACGGTATTACGCGGCTCTTTACGTATATGCGTTATTACGCGAGCAATAACAAAAACAAAACCAAATTAAATAGTTAACAGTATATGTATATATTTACGACAAAACGCGAAAACGAGTATCTCCTTTCCGATGCACTATTCCTTCTTTACTGCATCCCTCGCTCCCTCACATTGACGAATTAACACAGAAATCGCGTCACTATGAAATACTATGGGCTCTATGACTTCTCGTTCTAAATCAAGTAACGTTGCCATGGAAACGTCAGTATTTTCTTTGAGGATACGATTATCTCCTTTCCGAAGCACTATTCCCTCTTTATTGTTTCTCTCGCTCCATCACATTGACGAAATAACACAGAAATTGCGTCGCTATGAAATACTATCGGTTCTATGGCTTCTCCTTCTACATCGAGTAACGTTTCTATGGAAACGACAGGAATTTCTTTTGGGATACAACTATCTCCTTTCCGATGCACTATTCCTTCTTTACTGCATCCCCGGCTCCCTCGCATTGACGAATTAACACAGAAATAGCGTCGTGATGAAATACTATAGGTTCTATGAAATCTCCTTCTTAATCGAGTACCGTTCCTATGGAAACGTCAGGATTTTCTTTTGGGATACGAGTATCTCCCTTCCGTTGCACTATTCCTTCTTTACTCCATCCTTCGCTCCCTCACATTGACGAATTAACACAGAAATTGCGTCGCTACGAAATACTATGTGTTCTACGACATGTCCTTCTAATCGAGTACCGTTTCTATGGAAGCGACAGGATGTTCTTTTGGGATACGAGTACCTCCTTTCCGATGCACTATTCCTTCTTTACTGCATCCCGCGCTCCCACACATTGACGAATTAACAAAGAAATTGCGTCGTTATGATATATTATGGGTTCTATGACTTCTCCTTCTAAATCGAGTAACGTTTCTATGTAAACGACAGGATTTTCCTTTGGGATACGACTATCTACTTTCCAATGCACTGTTCCTTCTTTACTGCATCCCCCGCTCCCTCACATTGACGAATGAATACTGAAATTGCGTCGCTATGATATACTATGGGTTCTATGGCATCTCCTTCTAAATCGAGTAACTTTTCTATGGAAACGACATGATTTTCTTTGGGATAAGAGTATCTCCTTTCCAATGCACTATTCCTTCTTTACTGCATCCCTCGCTCCCTCACATTGACGAATTAACAGAGAAATTGCGTCGCTATGAAATAATATAAGTTCTAAGACTTCTCCTTCTAAATACAGTAACTTTTCTATGGAAACGACCGGATTTCCTTTTGCGATACAAGTATCTCTTTCCGACGCACTATTCCTTCTTTAATGCATCCCTCTCTCCCTCACATTGACGAATGAACACAGAAATTGCGTCGCCATAATATACTATGGGTTCTATGAAATCTCCTTCTAAATCGAGTAACGTTTCTATGGAAACGTCAGGATTTCGTTTTGGGATACGAGTATCTCCTTTCCGATATACTATTATTTCTTTACCCTTTCTCACGCTCACACACATTGACGAATTACCACAGGAAATGCGTCGCTAAGAAATACTATGGGTTCTATGACTTCTCCTCCCAAATCGAGTTACGTTTCTATGGAATCGTCAGTATTTTCTTTGAGGATACGATTATCTCCTTTCCGATGCACTATTCCTCCTTTACTGCATCCCTCGCTATCTCACATTGACGAATTAACACAGAAATTGCGTCGCTATGAAATACTACGGGTTCTAAGACTTCTCCTTCTAAATCGAGTAACGTTTCGATGGAAACGACAGGATTTTCTTTTGGGATACGACTATCTCCTTTCAGATGCACGATTCCTTCTATACTGCATCCCCCGCTCCCTCGCATTGACGAATTAATGCAGAAATAGCGTCGGTATGAAATACTATGGGTGCAAATAAATCTCCTTCTTAATCGAGTAACGATTCTATGGAAACGACAGGATTTTCTGTTCGGATACGAGTATCTCCTTTCCGATGCACTATTCCTTCTTTAGTGCATCCCTCGCTCCCTCACATTGACGAATAAACACAGAAATTTCGTCGCTATGAATTACTATGGGTTCTAGGACTTCTCCTTCTAAATAGAGTGACGTTTCTGTGGAAACGACAGGATCTTCATTTGGTATACGAGTATCTATTTCGGATGCACTATTCCTTCTTTACTGCATCCCTCGCTCCCTCGCATTGACGAATTAACACGGAAATTGCGTCGCTATGAAATACAATGGGTTCTATGAAATCTCCTTCTTAATCGAGTAACGTTCCTATGGAAACGAGAGGATTTTCTTTTGGGATACGAGCATCTCCTTTCCGATGCACTATTCCTTCCTTACTGCTTCTCTCGATCGCAGACATTGACGAATTACCACAGAAATAGCGTCGCTTCGAAATGCTATGGGTTCGATGACTTCTCTTTCTAAATCGAGTAACGTTTCAATGGAAACGACAGGATTGTCATTTGGGATACGACTATCTCCTTTCCGATGCACTGTTCCTTCATTACAGCATCCCTCGCTCCCTCACATTGACGAATTAACACAGAAATTGTGTCGCTATGAAATACTATGGATTCGAAGACTTCTCCTTCTAAATGGAGTAACGTTTCTACGGAAACGACCGGATTTTCTTTTGGGATACAAGTATCTCTTTCCGATGCACTATTCTTTCATTACTGCTTCCCTTGCTCCCTCACATTGACGAATTAACACAGAAATTGCGTCGCTATCATATACTATGGGTTCAATGACTTCTCCTTCTAAATCGAGTAACGTTACTATGGAAGCGAAAGGATTATCTTATAGGATACGAGTATCTCCTTTCCGATGCACTATTCCTTCTTTACTGCATCTTTCGCTCCCTCGCATTGACGAATTAACACGGAAATTGCGTCGCTATGAAATACAATGGGTTCTATGAAATCTCCTTCTTAATCGAGTAACTTCTATGGAAACGAGAGGATTTTCTTTTGGGATACGAGCATCTCCTTTCCGATGCGCTATTCCTTCATTACTTCATCCCTCGCTCCCTCACATTGACGAATTAACACAGAAATTGCGTCGCTATGAAATACTATGTGTTCTATGACATCTCCTTCTAATCGAGTAACGTTTCAATGGAAACGACAGGATGTCCTTTTGGGATCCGAGTACCTCCTTTCCGATGCACTATTCCTTCTTTACTGCATCCCTCGCTCCCTCACATTGACGAATTAACACAGAAACAGCGTCGCTATGAAATACTATGGGTTCTACGAAATCTCCTTCTTAATCGAGTAACGTCTCTATGGAAGCGACAGGATGTTCTATTGGGATACGAGTACCTCCTTTCCGATGAACTATTCCTTCTTTACTGCATCCCTCGCTCCCTCACATTGACGAATTAACACAGAAACAGCGTCGCTATGAAATACTACGGGTTCTACGAAATCTCCTTCTTAATCGAGTAACGTTTCTATGGAAACGACAGGATTTTCTTTTGGGATACGAGTATCTCTTTTCCGATGCACTACTCCTTCTTTACAGCATCCCTCGCTCCATCACATTGACGAATTGACACAGAAATTGCGTCTCTACGAAATGGTATGGGTTCTACGAAATCTCCTTCTTAATCGAGTAACGTTTCTATGGAAACAAGCGGATGTTCATTTAGGATACGACTATCTCTTTCCGATGCACTATTCCTTCTTTACTGCATCCCTCGCTTTCTCACATTGACGATTTAACACAGAAATTGCGTCGCTATGAAATACTATGTGTTCTATGACTTCTATTTCTAAATCAAGTGACGTTACTATGGAAACGTCAGGAATTTCTTTTGGGATACGACTATCTCCTTTCCGATGCACTATTCCTTCTTTACTGCTACTCTCGCTCGCACACATTGACGAATTACCACAGAAATAGCGTCGCTTCGAAATACTATGGGTTCTATGACTTCTCTTTCTAAATCGAGTAACGTTTCTATGGAAACGACAGGATTGTCTTTTAGGATACGAGTATCTCCTTTTCGATGCACTATTCCTTCTTTACTGCATCTTTCGCTCCCTCACATTGACGAATTAACACTGAAATTGTGTCGCTATGAAATACTTTGTGTTCTATGAAATCTCCTTCTTAATCGAGTAACGTCTCTATGGAAGCGACAGGATGTTCTATTGGGATACGAGTACCTCCTTTCCGATGAACTATTCCTTCTTTACTGCATCCCTCGCTCCCTCACATTGACGAATTAACACAGAAACAGCGTCGCTATGAAATACTACGGGTTCTACGAAATATTCCAAACAAGGTGATAGACAATGACAAAACGGACGTTAGTGGCAGCATATTGCCGAACATTCTTAACGTTAGTCAATTGCTGCCAGGGGGCATTGTAACGTCCCTTAGCAAAAGACATATTTTGTAGTAAAGAGATAATATTGTGCATCGTATTCTGTTATTGTATGGAATTATGTATTTTTTATTATTTATTTTAGATAATATCTGTGTCGGCGAGTACTGAAACCGCACAGACAGTAAATATCATACAGAGACGAAAAATATCCCTAGTATAAATAATACAGAACCAACAGCAAACGTCCCTTAGCAAAAGACATATTTTGTAGTAAAGAGAAAATAAATAAAAAGAAATCGATCATACCGCAAAGAAGCGGGAAGGTAATAGTGAAATAAAATCATCTCTTTCAGCTTCAAATGGTTCAAATGGCTCTGAGCACTATGGGACTCAACTGCTGAGGTCATTAGTCCCCTAGAACTTAGAACTAGTTAAACCTAACTAACCTAAGGACATCACAAACATCCATGCCCGAGGCAGGATTCGAACCTGCGACCGTAGCGGTCTTGCGGTTCCAGACTGCAGCGCCTTTAACCGCACGGCCACTTCGGCCGGCACTTTCAGCTTCCGGACTTGCAGAGCAGAGCAGCAGATTTTATGATGTGTTTTGCAGGTTGACGCGTGCTGCTGACAATATATTGCTAACAGTACAAAAGAGATAATTTACCTTCGTAACGTAATAGGAATTTTGTTGTGCTTAGTTCTGGTCTGGCAAACCTTATAGTGAAAACGTATTTTTCTCCGACAATAGTCTCATGTTCTTGTGCTAGTCGTGGTAATTATTGGTGTTTTACGCTTAACAAAAATCCACTGCAAAATGTTGAACAATCTTTGCGAACTGTAACATAAGTATTTCATAACAAAGTAATATTCATTTTCAATAACTATAAAGTAGGGAAGATATGTTGATTTTTTATAGTGAGTTACAGTAACCAAAAATATTCCTTTAATAGAAAGCTAGATACAGAACAATAAGAACCCAATTTTTTTCTGTTTTGTTGAAAATTAATGATTATAAAGAAATTCTTGGCACAGCATTACTAAACGGTATTACGCGGCTCTTTACGTATATGCGTTATTACGCGAGCAATAACAAAAACAAAACCAAATTAAATAGATAACAGTATATGTATATATTTACGACAAAACGCGAAAACGAGTATCTCCTTTCCGATGCACTATTCCTTCTTTACTGCATCCCTCGCTCCCTCACAATGACGAATTAACACAGAAATCGCGTCGCTATGAAATACTATGGGCTCTATGACTCCTCGTTCTAAATCAAGTAACGTTGCCATGGAAACGTCAGTATTTTCTTTGAGGATACGATTATCTCCTTTCCGAAGCACTATTCCCTCTTTATTGTTTCTCTCGCTCCATCACATTGACGAAATAACACAGAAATTGCGTCGCTATGAAATACTATTGGTTCTATGGCTTCTCCTTCTAAATCGAGTAACGTTTCTATGGAAACGACAGGAATTTCTTTTGGGATACAACTATCTCCTTTCCGATGCACTATTCCTTCTTTACTGCATCCCCGGCTCCCTCGCATTGGCGAATTAACACAGAAATAGCGTCGTGATGAAATTCTATAGGTTCTATGAAATCTCCTTCTTAATCGAGTACCGTTCCTATGGAAACGTCAGGATTTTCTTTTGGGATACGAGTATCTCCCTTCCGTTGCACTATTCCTTCTTTACTCCATCCTTCGCTCCCTCACATTGACGAATTAACACAGAAATTGCGTCGCTACGAAATACTATGTGTTCTACGACATGTCCTTCTAATCGAGTACCGTTTCTATGGAAGCGACAGGATGTTCTTTTGGGATACGAGTACCTCCTTTCCGATGCACTATTCCTTCTTTACTGCATCCCGCGCTCCCACACATTGACGAATTAACAAAGAAATTGCGTCGTTATGATATATTATGGGTTCTATGACTTCTCCTTCTAAATCGAGTAACGTTTCTATGTAAACGACAGGATTTTCCTTTGGGATACGACTATCTACTTTCCAATGCACTGTTCCTTCTTTACTGCATCCCCCGCTCCCTCACATTGACGAATGAATACTGAAATTGCGTCGCTATGATATACTATGGGTTCTATGACATCTCCTTCTAAATCGAGAAACTTATCTGTGGAAACGACATGATTTTCTTTGGGATACGAGTATCTCCTTTCCGATGCACCATTCCTTCTTTACTGCATCCCTCGATCCCTCACATTGACGAATTAACACAGAAATCGCGTCGCTATGAAATACTATAAGTTCTAAGACTTCTCCCTCTAAAAAAAGTAACTTTTCTATGGAAACGACCGGATTTTCTTTTGGGATATAAGTATCTCTTTTCGATGCACTATTCCTTCTTTACTGCATCCCTCTCTCCCTCACATTGACGAATTAACACAGAAATTGCGTCGCTATAATATACTATGGGCTCTATGAAATCTCCTTCTAAATCGAGTAACGTTTCTATGGAAACGTCAGGATTTGGTTTCGGGATACGAGTTTCGCCTTTCCGATATACTATTCCTTCTTTACCGTTTCTCTCGCTCACACACATTGAAGAATTACCACAGAAATTGCGTCGCTATGATGTACTATAAGTTCTAAGAGATCTCCTTCTAAATAGAGTAACGTTTCTGTGGAAACGACCGGATTTTCTTTTGGGATACAAGTATCTTTTTCCGATGGAGTATTCCGTCTTTACTGCATCCCTCTCTCCCTCACATTGACGAATTAACACAGAAATTGCGCCGCTATAATATACTATGGGTTCTATGACTTCTCCTTCTAAATCGAGTAACGTTTCTATGGAAACGTCAGGATTTTGTTTTGGGATACGAGTATCTGCTTTCCGATATACTATTCCCTCTTTACCGTTTCTCCCGCCCACACACATTGACGACTTACAACAGAAAATGCGTCGCTATGAAATACTATGGGTTCTATGACTTCTCCTTCTAAATAGAGTAACGTTTCTATGGAAAAGACAGGATTTTCTTTTGGGATACGACCATCTCCTTTCCGATGCACTATTGCTTCTTTACTGCATCCCTCGCTCCCTCGCATTGACGAATTACCACAGAAATTTCGTCGCTATGATATAGTATGGGGCCTATGACGTCTCCATCTAAATCGAGAAACGTTTCTATGCTAACGAAAAAATTTTCTTTTGGGGTACGACTATCTTCTTTCCAATGCTCAATTCCTTCTTTACTGCATCTGTCGCTCCCTCACATTGACGAATTAACACAGAAAATGCGTCGCTGTGAAATACTATGGTTTCTATGATTTCTCCTTCTAAATCGAGTATCGTTTATGTGGAAACGACCGGATTTTCCTTAGGGATACGAGATTCTCCTATCCGATGCACAATTCATTCTTAACTGCATCTGTCGCTCCCTCACATTCACGAATTAACACAGATATTACGTCGCTGTGAAATACTATGGTTTCTATGACTTCTCCTTCTAAATCGAGTAAAGTTTCTATGGATACGACAGGTTTTCCTTTGGGATACGACTATATCCTTTCTGATGCACTATTTCTTCTTTGCTGTAGCCCGCGCTCGCTCACATTGACGAAGTAACACAGAAATGGCGTCGCTATGAAATACTATGGGTTGTAAGACATCTGCTTCTAAACCGACTAACGATTCTATGGAAACGAAAGGATTTTCGTTTGGGATACGAGTATCTTCTTTCCGATTCACTATTCCTCCTTTACTGCATCCCTCGCTATCTCCCATCGACGAATTAACATAGTAATTTAAACGCTATGAAATACTATGGGTTCTATGACTTCTCCTTCTAAATCGGGTTACGTTTCTATCTAAACGACAGGATTTTCCTTTGGGATACGACTATCTACTTTCCAATGCACTGTTCCTTCTTTACTGCATCCCTCGCTCTCTCACATTGACGAATGAAGGCTGAAATTGCGTCGCTATGAAATATTATGTGTTCTATGACATCTCCTTCTAAATCGAGAAACTTTTCTATGGAAACGACAGGATATTCTTTGGGATACGAGTATCTCCTTTCCGATGCACTATTCCTTGTTTACTGCATCCCTCGCTCCCACACTTTGACGAATTAACAAGGAAATTGCGTCGCTATGAAATACTATGGGTTCTATGACTTCTCCTTCTAAATCGAGTAATGTTTCTACGGGAACGTCAGGATTTTGTTTTGGGATACGAGTATCTCCTTTCCGATACACTATTCCTTCTTTACTGTTTCTCTCGCTCACAAACATTGACGAACTACCACAGAAAATGCGTCGCTACGAAATACTATGAGTTCTATGACTTCTCCTTCAAAATCGAGTAACGTTTCTATGGAAACGACAGGATTTCTTTTGGGATACAACTATCTCCTTTCCGATGCACTATTCCTTCTTTACTGCATCCCTCGCTCCCTGGCATTGACGAATTAACACAGAAATTGCGTCGCTATGAAATACTATGGGTTCTATGAAATCTCTTTCTTAATCGAGTAACGTTTCAATGGAAACGAGAGGATTTTCATTTGGGATACGAGTATCTCCTTTCCGATGCACTATTCCCTCCTTACTCCATCCCTCGCTCCCTCACATTGACGAATTAACACAGAAATTGTGTCGCTATGAAATACTATGTGTTCTATGACATCTCATTCTAATCGAGTAACGTTTCTATGGAAACGACAGGATGTACTTTTGGGATACGACTATCTCCTTTCCGATGCACTATTCCTTCTTTACTGCATCCCTCGCTCCCTCGCATTGACGAATTAACACAAAAATAGCGTCGCTATGAAATACTATGGGTTCTATGAAAGCTATTACTTAATCGAGTAACTTTTCTATGAAACGACAGGATTTTCTTTTGGATACGAGTATCTCCTTCCGAAGCACTATTCCTTCTTTACTGCATCCCTCGCTCCCTCACATTGACGAATTAACACAGAAATTGCGTCGCTATCAAATACTTTGGGTTCTATGACATCTCCTTCTAAATCGAGTAACGTTTCTATGGAAACGACAGGTTTTCCTTTGGGATACGACTATATCCTTTCCGATGCACTACTTCTTCTTTACAGTAGCCCGCGCTCGATCACATTCACGAAGAAACACAGATATTGCGTCGCTTTGAAATACTATGGGTTGTAAGACATCTCCCATTAAATCGAGTAAAGTTTCTATGAAAACGACAGGATTTTCTTTAGGGATACGAGTATCACCTTTCCGATGCACTATTCCTCCTTTACTGCATCCCTCGCTCCCTCACATTGACAAATTAACACAGAAATCGCGTCGCTATGGAATACTATGGTTTCTATGACTTCTCTTTCTAAATCAAGTAACGTTGCAATGGAAACGTCAGGATTTTCGTTGAGCATACGATTATCTCCTTTCTGATGCACTATTCCTTCTTTATTGTTTCTCTCGCTCCCTCACATTGACGAATTAACACAGAAATTGCGTCGCTATGAAATACTATTGGTTCTATGGCTTGTCCTTCTAAATCGAGTAACGTTTCTATGGAAACGACAAGAATATCTTTTGGGATACGACTATCTCCTTTCGGATGCACTATTCCTTCTTTACTGCATCCCCGGCTCCCTCGCGTTGACGAATTAACACAGAAATAGCGTCGTGATGAAATACTATAGGTTCTATGAAATCTCCTTCATAATCGAGTAACGTTTCTATTTAAACAACAGGATTTTCTTTTTGGATACGAAAATCTCTTTTCCGATGCACTATTCCTTCTTTACTGCATCCCTCGCTCCATCGAAGTGACGAATTATCATAGAAATAGCGTCGCTATGAAATACTATGGGTTTTATGAAATCTCCTTCTTAATCGAGTACCGTTTCTATGGAAACGACAGGATTTTCATTTGGGATACGAGTATCTCCTTTCCGATGCACTATCCCTTCTTTACTCCATCCTTCGATCCCTCACATTGACGAATTAACACAGAAATTTCGTCGCTATGAAATACTATGTCTTCTACGACATGACCTTCTAATCGAGTACCGTTTCTATGGAAGCGACAGGATTTTCTTTTTGGATACGACTATCTCCTTTCCGATGCACTATTCCTTCTTTACTGCATCCCTCGCTCCATCGAAGTGACGAATTATCCCAGAAATAGCGTCGCTATGAAATACTATGGGTTTTATGAACTCTCCTTCTTAATCGAGTACCGTTTCTATGGAAACGACAGGATTTTCTTTTGGGATACGAGTACCTTCTTTCCGATGCACTATTCCTTCTTTACTGCATCCCGCGCTCCCTTCCATTGACGAATTAACAAAGAAATTGCGTCGCTATGATATATTATGGGTTCTTTGACTTCTCCTTCTAAATCGAGTAACGTTTCAATGATAACGACAGGATTTTCCTTTGGGATACGACTATCTACTTTCCAATGCGCTGTTCCATCTTTACGGCATCCCTCGCTCCCTCACATTGACGAATGAACACTGAAATTGCGTCGTTATGATATACTATGGGTACTATGACATCTTCTTCTAAATCGAGTAACTTTTCTATGAAAACTACATGATTTTCTTTGGGATACGAGTATCTCTTTTCCGATGCACTATTCCTTCTTTACTGCTACCCTCGCTCCCTCACAATGACGAATTAACACCGAAATTGCGTCGCTATGAAATACTATAAGTTCTAAGACTTCTCCTTCTAAATACAGTAACTTTTCTATGGAAACGACCCGATTTTCTTTTGGGATACAAGTATCTCTTTCCGACGCACTATTCCTTCTTTAGTGCATCCCTCTCTCCCTCACATTGACGAATTAACACAGAAATTGCGCTGCTATAATATATTATGGGTTCTATGAAATCTCCTTCTAAATCGAGTAACGTTTCTATGGAAACGTCAGGATTTTGTTTTGGGATACGAGTATCTCCTTTCCGATATACTATTCTTTCTTTACCCTTTCTCTCGCTCACACACATTGACGAATTACCACAGAAAATGCGTCGCTAAGAAATACTATGGGTTCTATGACTTCTCCTCCCAAATCGAGTTACGTTTCTATGGAAGCGACAGGATTTTCTTTCGGGATACAACTATCTCCATTCCGATGCACTATTCCTTCTGTACTGCATCCCTCGCTCCCTCGCATTGACGAAATATCGCAGAAATAGCGTCGCTATGAAATACTACGGGTTCTATGAAATCTCCTTCTTAATCGAGTAACGTTTCTATGGAAGCGACAGGATTTTCTTTTGGGATACGAGTATCTCCTTTCCGATGCACTATTTCTTCTTTAGTGCATCCCTCGCTCCCTCACAATGACGAATTAACACAGAAATTGCGTCGCTATGAAATACTACGGGTTCTAAGACTTCTCCTTCTAAATCGAGTAACGTTTCGATGGAAACGACAGGATTTTCTTTTGGGATACGACTATCTCCTTTCAGATGCACGATTCCTTCTTTACTGCATCCCTCGCTCCCTCGCATTGACGAATTAATGCAGAACTAGCGTCGCTATGAAATACTATGGGTGCAAAGAAATCTCCTTCTTAATCGAGTAACGATTCTATGGAAACGACAGGATTTTCTGTTCGGATACGAGTATCTCCTTTCCGATGCACTATTCCTTCTTTAGTGCATCCCTCGCTCCCTCACATTGACGAATTAACACAGAAATTGCGTCGCTATGAATTACTATGGGTTCTAGGACTTCTCCTTCTAAATAGAGTGACGTTTCTATGGAAACGACAGGATCTTCATTTGGGATACGAGTATCTATTTCGGATGCACTACTCCTTCTTTACTGCATCCCTCGCTCCCTCGCATTGACGAATTAACACGGAAATTGCGTCGCTATGAATTACAATGGGTTCTATGAAATCTCCTTCTTAATCGAGTAACGTTTCTATGGAAACGAGAGGATTTTGTTTTGGGATACGAGCATCTCCTTTCCGATGCACTATTCCTTCTTTACTTCATCCCTCGCTCCCTCACATTGACGAATTAACACAGAAATTGCGTCGCTGTGAAATACTATGTGTTCTAAGACATCTCCTTCTAATCGAGTAACGTTTAAATGGAAACGACAGGATGTTCTTTTGGGATCCGAGTACCTCCTTTCCAATGCACTATTCCTTCTTTACTGCATCCCTCGCTCCCTCACATTGCCGAATTAACACAGAAACAGCGTCGCTATGAAATACTATGGGTTCTACGAAATCTCCTTCTTAATCGAGTAACGTTTCTATGGAAACGACAGGATGTTCTTTTGGGATACGAGTATCTCCTTTCCGATGCACTATCCCTTCTTTACTCCATCCTTCGCTCACTCACATTGACGAATGAACACAGAAATTGCGTCGCTATGAAATACTATGTCTTCAACGACACGACCTTCTAATCGAGTACCGTTTCTATGGAAGCGACAGGATTTTCTTTTTGGATACGACTATCTCCTTTCCGATGCACTATTCCTTCTTTACTGCATCTCTCGCTCCATCGAAGTGACGAATTATCACAGAAATAGCGTCGCTATGAAATACTATGGGTTTTATGAAATCTCCTTCTTAATCGAGTACCGTTTCTATGGAAACGACAGGATTTTCTTTTGGGATACGAGTACCTCCTTTCCGATGCACTATTCCTTCTTTACTGCATTCCGCGCTCCCACCCATTTACGAATTAACAAAGAAATTGCTTCGCTATATATTATGGGTTCTATGACTTCTCCTTCTAAATCGATTAACGTTTCTATGTAAACGACAGGATTTTCCTTTGTGATACGACTATCTACTTTCCAATGCACTGTTCCTTCTTTACTGCATCCCTGTCCGCCCCAGTAGCTGAGTGGTCAGCGTGACGGATTGCCGTCCTCTGGGCCCGGGTTCGATTCCCGGCTGGGTCGGAGATTTTCTCCGCTCAGGGACTGGGTGTTGTGTTGTGTTCATCATCATTTCATCCCCATCCGGCGTGCAGGTCGCCCAATGTGGCGCCGACTGGAATAAGACCTGCGATATGGCGGCCGGACCTGCCCCGCGAGGGGCCTCCCGGCCATTGACGCCAAACGCTCATTTCCATTTCCACTGCATCCCTCGCTCCCTCACATTGACGAATGAACACTGAAATTGCGTCGCTATGATATACACTCCTGGAAATGGAAAAAAGAACACATTGACACCGGTGTGTCAGACCCACCATACCTGCTCCGGACACTGCGAGAGGGCTGTACAAGCAATGATCAAACGCACGGCACAGCGGACACACCAGGAACCGCGGTGTTGGCCGTCGAATGGCGCTAGCTGCGCAGCATTTGTGCACCGCCGCCGTCAGTGTCAGCCAGTTTGCCGTGGCATACGGAGCTCCATCGCAGTCTTTAATAAAGGCAGCATGCCGCGACAGCGTGGACGTGAACCGTATGTGCAGTTGACGGACTTTGAGCGAGGGCGTATAGTGGGCATGCGGGAGGCCGGGTGGACGTTTCGCCGAATTGCTCAACACGTGGGGCGTGAGGTCTCCACAGTACATCGATGTTGTCGCCAGTGGTCGGCGGAAGGTGCACGTGCCCGTCGAACTGGGACCGGACCGCAGCGACGCACGGATGCACGCCAAGACCGTAGGATCCTACGCAGTGCCGTAGGGGACCGCACCGCCACTTCTTAGCAAATTAGGGACACTGTTGCTCCTGGGGTATCGGCGAGGACCATTCGCAACCGTCTCCATGAAGCTGGGCTACGGTCCCGCACACCGTTAGGCCGTCTTCCGCTCACGCCCCAACATCGTACAGCCCGCCTCCAGTGGTGTCGCGACAGGCGTGAATGGAGGGACGAATGGAGACGTGTCGTCTTCAGCGATGAGAGTCGCTTCTGCCTTGGTGCCAATGATGGTCGTGTGCGTGTTTGGCGCCGTGCAGGTGAGCGCCACAATCAGGACTGCATACGACCGAGGCACACAGGGCCAACACCCGGCACCATGGTGTGGGGAGTGATCTCCTACACTGGCCGTACACCACTGGTGATCGTCGAGGGGACACTGAATAGTGCACGGTACATCCAAACCGTCATCGAACCCGTCGTTCTACCATTCCTAGACCGGCAAGGGAACTTGCTGTTCCAACAGGACAATGCACGTCCGCATGTATCCCGTGCCACCCAACGTGCTCTAGAAGGTGTAAGTCAACTACCCTGGCCAGCAAGATCTCCGGATCTGTCCCCCATTGAGCATGTTTGGGACTGGATGAAGCGTCGTCTCACGCGGTCTGCACGTCCAGCACGAATGCTGGTCCAACTGAGGCGCCAGGTGGAAATGGCATGGCAAGCCGTTCCACAGGACTACATCCAGCATCTCTACGATCGTCTCCATGGGAGAATAGCAGCCTGCATTGCTGCGAAAGGTGGATATACACTGTACTAGTGCCGACATTGTGCATGCTCTGTTGCCTGTGTCTATGTGCCTGTGGTTCTGTCAGTGTGATCATGTGATCTATCTGACCCCAGGAATGTGTCAATAAAGTTTCCCCTTCCTGGGACAATGAATTCATGGTGTTCTTATTTCAATTTCCAGGAGTGTACTATGGGTTCTATGACATCTCCTTCTAAATCGAGTAACTTTTCTATGAAAACTACATGATTTTCTTTGAGATACGAGTATCTCTTTTCCGATGCACTATTCATTCTTTACTGCTACCCTCGCTCCCTCACAATGACGAATTAACACAGAAATTGCGTCGCTATGATATACTATAAGTTCTAAGACTTCTCCTTCTAAATACAGTAACTTTTCTATGGAAACGACCCGATTTTCTTTTGGGATACAAGTATCTCTTTCCGACGCACTATTCCTTCTTTACTGCATCCCTCTCTCCCTCACATTGACGTATTAACACAGAAATTGCGTCGCTATAATATATTATGGGTTCTATGAAATCTCCTTCTAAATTGAGTAACGTTTCTATGGAAACGTCAGGATTTTGTTTTGGGATACGAGTATCTCCTTTCCGATATACTATTCTTTCTTGACCCTTTCTCTCGCTCACACACATTGACGAATTACCACAGAAAATGCGTCGCTAAGAAATACTATGGGTTCTATGACTTCTCCTCAAAAATCGAGTTACGTTTCTATGGAAGCGACAGGATTTTCTTTCGGAATACAACTATCTCCATTCCGATGCACTATTCCTTCTGTACTGCATCCCTCGCTCCCTCGCATTGACGAAATAACGAAGAAATAGCGTCGCTATGAAATACTACGGGTTCAATGAAATCTCCTTCTTAATCGAGTAACGTTTCTATGGAAACGACAGGATTTTCTTTTGGGATACGAGTATCTCCTTTCCGATGCACTATTTCTTCTTTAGTGCATCCCTCGCTCCCTCACATTGACGAATTAACACAGAAATTGCGTCGCTATGAAATACTACGGGTTCTAAGACTTCTCCTTCTAAATCGAGTAACGTTTCGATGGAAACGACAGGATTTTCTTTTGGGATACGACTATCTCCTTTCAGATGCACGATTCCTTCTTTACTGCATCCCTCGCTCCCTCGCATTGACGAATTAATGCAGAACTTGCGTCGCTATGAAATACTATGGGTGCAAAGAAATCTCCTTCTTAATCGAGTAACGATTCTATGGAAACGACAGGATTTTCTGTTCTGATACGAGTATCTCCTTTCCGATGCACTATTCCTTCTTTACTGCATCCCTCGCTCCCTCACATTGACGAATTAAAACAGAAATTGCGTCGCTATGAATTACTATGGGTTCTAGGACTTCTCCTTCTAAATAGAGTGACGTTTCAATGGAAACGCCAGGATCTTCATTTGGGATACGAGTATCTATTTCGGATGCACTATTCCTTCTTTACTGCATCCCTCGCTCCCTCGCATTGACGAAATAACACGGAAATTGCGTCGCTATGAAATACAATGGGTTCTATGAAATCTCCTTCTTAATCGAGTAACGTTTCTATGGAAACGAGAGGATTTTGTTTTGGGATACGAGCATCTCTTTTCCGATGCACTATTCCTTCTTTACTTCATCCCTCGCTCCCTCACATTGACGAATTAACACAGAAATTGCGTCGCTATGAAATACTATGTGTTCTAAGACATCTCCTTCTAATCGAGTAACGTTTAAATGGAAACGACAGGATGTTCTTTTGGGATCCGAGTACCTCCTTTCCGATGCTCAATTCCTTCTTTACTGCATCTGTCGCTCCTTCACATTGACGAATTAACACAGAAATTACGTCGCTGTGAAATAGTATGGTTTCTATGACTTCTCCTTCTAAATCGAGTATCGTTTCTGTGGAAACGACAGGATTTTCCTTTGGGATCCGAGTATCTCCTTTCCGATGCACAATTCCTTCTTAACTGCATCTGTCGCTCCCTCACATTCACGAATTAACACAGATATTACGTCGCTGTGAAATACTATGGTTTCTATGACTTCTCCTTCTAAATCGAGTAATGTTTCTATGGAAACGACAGGTTTTCCTTTGGGATACGACTATATCCTTTCCGATTCACTATTCCTCCTTTACTGCATCCCTCGCCATCTCCCATTGACGAATTAACACAGTAATTTAAACGCTGTGAAATACTATGGGTTCTATGACTTCTCCTCCTAAATCGAGTAACGTTTCTATGGAACCGACAAGATTTTCCTTTGGGATACGACTATCTACTTTCCAATGCACTGTTCCTTCTATACTGCATCCCTCGCTCCCTCACATTGACGAATGAAGGCTGAAATTGCGTCGCAATGAAATATTATGTGTTCTATGACATCTCCATCTAAATCGGGACACTTCTCTATGGAAACGACAGGATATTCTTTGGGATACGAGTATCTCCTTTCCGATGCACTATTCCTTCTTTACTGCATCCCTCGCTCCCTCACATTGATGAATTAACACAGAAATTGCGTCGCTATAATATACTATGGATTCTATGACTTCACCTTCTAAATCGAGTAACGTTACTATGGAAACGACAGGATTTTCATTTGGGATACGACAATCTCCTTTCCGATGCACTATTCCTTCTTTACTGCTTCTCTCGCTCCCTCACATTGACGAATTAACAAGGAAATTGCGTCGCTATGAAATACTATGGGTTCTATGACTTCTCCTTCTAAATCGAGTAATGTTTCTACGGGAACGTCAGGATTTTGTTTTGGGATACGAGTATCTCCTTTCCGATACACTATTCCTTCTTTACTGTTTCTCTCGCTCACAAACATTGACGAAATACCACAGAAAATGCGTCGCTATGAAATACTATGAGTTCTATGACTTCTCCTTCTAAATCGAGTAACGTTTCTATGGAAACGACAGGATTTTCTTTTGGGATACAACTATCTCCTTTCCGATGCACTATTCCTTCTTTACTGTATCCCCCGCTCGCTGGCATTGACGAATTAACGCAGAAATAGCGTCGCTATGAAATACTATGGGTTCTATGAAATCTTCTTCTAAATAGAGTAACGTTTCTATGGAAACGACAGGATTCTCTTTTGGGATAAGAGGATTTCTTTCCGATGCACTATTCCTTCTTTACAGCATTCCTCGCTCCCTCGCAATGACGAGTTAACACAGAAATAGCGTCACTATGAAATACTAAGGGTTCTATGAAATCACCTTCTTAATAGAGTACCGTTTCTATGGAAACGACAGGATTTTCTTTTGGGATACGAGTATCTCCTTTCCGATGCACTATACCTTCTTTACTGCATCCCTCGCTCCCTCGCATTGACGAATTAACACAAAAATAGCGTCGCTATGAAATACTATAGGTTCTATGTCTTATCCTTCTAAATCAAGTAACGTTTCTATGGAAACGTCAGGATTTTCTTTTGGGATACGACTATCTAATTTCCGATGCACTATTCCTTCTTTACTGCATCCCTCGCTGCCTCACATTGACGAATTGACACAGAAATTGCGTCGCTGTGAAATACTATGGGTTCTATGAAATCTATTTCTTAATCGAGTAACTTTTGTATGAAACGACAGGATTTTCTTTTAGGATACGAGTATCTCTTTCGGATGCACTATTCCTTCTTTACTGCATCCCTCGCTCCCGCACATTGACGAATTAACACAGAAATTCCGTCGCTATGAAATACTATGGTTTCTAAGACTTCTTCTTCTAAATGAAGTAACGTTTCTATGGAAACGACCGGATTTTCTCTTGGGATACAAGTATCTCTTTCCGATGCACTATTCCTTATTTGCTGCATCCCTCGCTCCCTTACATTGACGAATTAACACAGAAATTGCGACGCTATGAAATACTATGGGTTCTAAGACTTCTCCTTCTAAATAGAGTAATGTATCTATGGAAACGACAGGATTTTCTTTTGGAATACGAGTATCTCTTTCGGATGCACTATTCCTTCTTTACTGCATCCCTCGCTCCCTCGCACTGACGAAATAACACAGAAATAGCGTCGCCATGAAATACTATGGGTTCTAAGACTTCTCCTTTTAAATAGAGTAACGTTTCTATGGAATCGACAGGATTTTCTTTTGGGGTACGACTATCTCCTTTCCGATATATTATTCCTTCTTTACAGCTTCTCTCGCTCCCTCACATTGACGAATTAACAAGGAATTTGTGTCGCTATGATATACTATGGGTTCTATGACTTCTCCTTCTAAATTGAGTAACGTTTCTATGGAATCGTCATTATTTTGTTTTGGGATACGAGTTTCTCCTTTCCGATATACTATTCCTTCTTTACTGTATCTCTCGCTCACACTCATTGACGAATTACGACAGAAAATGCGACGCTATGAAATACTATGGGTTCTAAGACTTCTCCTTCTAAATCGAGTAACGAATCTTTCGAAATGACAGGATTTTCTCTTGGGATACAAGTATCACTTTCCGATGCACTATTCCTTATTTACTGCATCCCTCGCGCCCTCACATTGACGAATTAACGCAGAAATTGCGTCGCTATGAAATACTATGGGTTCTAAGACTTCGCCTTCTAAATTGAGTAACGTATCTATGGAAACGACAGGATTTTCTTTTGGGATACGAGTATCTCTTTCGGATGCACTATTCCTTCTTTACTGCATCCCTCGCTCCCTCGCAATGAGGAATTAACGCAGAAATAGCGTCGCAATGAAATACTATTGGTTCAAAGAAGTTTCTTTCTTAATCGAGTAACGGTTCTATGGAAACGACAGGATTTTCTTTTCGGATACGAGTATGTCCTTTCCGATGCACTATTCCTTCTTTAGTACATCCCTCGCTCCCTCACATTGCCGAATTAACACAGAAATTGCGTCGCTATGAAATACTATGGGTTCTAAGACTTTTCCCTGTAAATAGAGTAACGTTTCTATTGAAACGACAGGATTTTCTTTTGGGATACGAGTATCTCTTTCGGATGCACTATTCCTTCTTTACTGCATCACTCGCTCCCTCGCATTGACGAATTAACACAGAAATTGCGTCTCTACGAAATACTATGGGTTCTATGAAATCTCTTTCTTAATCGAGTTACGTTTCAATGGAAACGAGAGGATTTTCATTTGGGATACGAGTATCTCCTTTCCGATGCACTATTCCCTCCTTAATCCTTTCCTCGCTCCCTCACATTGACGAATTAACACAGAACTTGCGTCGCTATGAAATACTATGTGTTCTATGACATCTCATTCTAATCAAGTAACGTTTCTATGGAAACGACAGGATGTACTATTGGGATACGAGTACCTACTTTCCGATGCACTATTCCTTCTTTACTGCATCCCGCGCTCCCACACACTGACGAATTAACAAAGAAATGGCGTCGCTATGATATATTTTGGGGTCTATGACTTCTCCTTCTAAATCGAGTAACTTTTCTATGGAAACGACATGATTTTCTTTGGGATACGTGTATCTCCTTTCCGATGCACTATTCCTTCTTTACTGCATCCCTCACTCCCTCACATTCACGAATTAACACAGATATAACGTCGCTTTGAAATACTATGGTTTCTATGAGTTCTCCATCGAAATCGAGTAATGTTTCTATGGAAACGACAGGTTTTCCTTTGGGATACGACTATATCCTTTCTGATGCACTATTTCTTCTTTGCTGTAGCCCGCGCTCGCTCACATTGACGAAGTAACACAGAAATGGCGTCGCTATGAAATACTATGGGTTGTAAGACATCTGCTTCTAAATCGACTAACGATTCTATGGAAACGAAAGGATTTTCTTTTGGGATACGAGTATCTTCTTTCCGATTCACTATTCCTCCTTTACTGCATCCCTCGCCATCTCCCATTGACGAATTAACACAGTAATTTAAACGCTATGAAATACTATGGGTTCTATGACTTCTCCTTCTAAATCGAGTAACGTTTCTATGTAAACGACAGGATTTTCCTTTGGAATACGACTATCATCTTTCCAATGCACTGTTCCTGCTTTGCTGCATCCCTCGCTCCCTCACATTGACGAATGAAGGCTGAAATTGCGTCGCTATGAAATATTATGTGTTCTATGACATCTCCTTCTAAATCGATAACTTTTCTATGGAAACGACAGGATATTCTTTGGGATACGAGTATCTCCTTTCCGATGCACTATTCCTTCTTTACTGCATCCCTCGCTCCCTCACATTGATGAATTATCACAGAAATTGCGTCGCTATGAAATACTATGTGTTCTAATACTTCTCCTTCTAAATAGAGTAAAGTTTCTATGGAAAGACCGGATTTTCTTTTGGGATACAAGTAACTCTTTCCGATGCACCTTTCCTTCTATACTGCATCCCTCGCTCCTTCACATTGACGAATTAACACAGATATTACGTCGCTGTGAAATACTATGGTTTCTATGACTTCTCCTTCTAAATCGAGTAACGTTACTATGGAAACGACAGGATTTTCATTTGGGATACGACAATCTCCTTTCCGATGCACTATTCCTTCTTTACTGCTTCTCTCGCTCCCTCACATTGACGAATTAACGAGGAAATTGCGTCGCTATGAAATACTGTGGGTTCTACGACTACTCCTTCTAAATCGAGTAATGTTTCTGCGGGAACGTCAGGATTTTGTTTTGGGATACGAGTATCTCCTTTCCGATACACTATTCCTTCTTTACTGTTTCTCTCGCTCACAAACATTGACGAAATACCACAGAAAATGCGTCGCTATGAAATACTATGAGTTCTATGACTTCTCCTTCTAAATCGAGTAACGTTTCTATGGAAACGACAGGATTTTCTTTTGGGATACAACTATCTCCTTACCGATGCACTATTCCTTCTTTACTGCATCCCTCGCTCCCTGGCATTGGCGAATTGACGAAGAATTAGCGTCGCTATGAAATACTATGGGTTCTATGAAATCTTCTTCTAAATAGAGTAACGTTTCTATGGAAACGACTGGATTTTCTTTTGGGATAAGAGTATTTCTTTCCGATGCACTATTCCTTCTTTACAGCATTCCTCGCTCCCTCGCATTGACGAATTAACACAGAAATAGCGTCGCTAGGAAATACTAAGGGTTCTATGAAATCTCCTTCTTAATAGAGTACCGTTTGTATGGAAACGACAGGATTTTCTTTTGGGATACGAGTATCACCTTTCCGATGCACTATTCCTTCTTTACTCCATCCCTCGCTCCCTCACATTGACGAATTAACACAGAAATTGCGTCGCAATGAAATACTATGTGTTCTATGACATCTCATTGTAATCGAGTAACGTTTCTATGGAAACGGCAGTATGTACGTTTGGGATACGAATATCTCCTTTCCGATGCACTATTCCTTCTTTACTGCATCCCTCGCTGCCTCACATTGACGAATTGACACAAAAATAGCGTCGCTATGAAATACTATTTGTCCTATGTCTTATCCTTCTAAATCAAGTAACGTTTCAATGGAAACGTCAGGATTTTCTTTTGGGATACGACTATCTTCTTTCCGATGCACTATTCCTTCTTTACTGCATCCCTCGCTGCCTCACATTGACGAATTGACACAGAAATTGCGTCGCTGTGAAATACTATGGGTTCTAGGAAATCTATTTCTTAATCGAGTAACTTTGCTATGAAACGACAGGATTTTCTTTTAGGATACGAGTATCTCATCCGGATGCACTTTTCCTTCTTTACTGCATCCCTCGCTCCCTCACATTGACGAATTAACACAGAAATTCCGTCGCTATGAAATACTATGGTTTCTAAGACTTCTTCTTCTAAATGGAGTAACGTTTCTATGGAAACGACCGGATTTTCTCTTGGGATACAAGTATCTCTTTCCGATGCACTATTCCTTATTTACTGCATCCCTCGCTCCCTCACATTGGCGAATTAACACAGAAATTGCGTCGCTATGAAATACTATGGGTTCTAAGACTTCTCCTTCTAAATAGAGTAACGTATCTATGGAAACGACAAGATTTCCTTTTGGGATACGAGTATCTCTTTCGGATGCACTATTCCTTCTTTACTGCATCACTCGCTCCCTCGCATTGACGAATTAACACAGAAATTGCGTCGCTATGAAATACTATGGGTTGCAAGACTTCTCCTTCTAAATAGAGTAACGTTTCTATGGAAACGACAGGATTTTCTTTTGGGATACGAGTATCTCTTTCGGATGCACTATTCCATCTTTACTGCATCCCTCGCTACCTCGCATTGACGAGTTAACACAGAAATTGCGTCGCTATGAAATGCTATGGGTTCTATGACATCTCCTTCTAAATCGATAACTTTTCTATGGAAACGACAGGATATTCTTTGGGATACGAGTATCTCCTTTCCGATGCACTATTCCTTCATTACTGCATCCCTCGCTGCCTCACATTGACGAATTGACACAGAAATTGCGTCGCTGTGAAATACTATGGTTTCTAGGAAATCTATTTCTTAATCGAGTAACTTTTCTATGAAACGACAGGATTTTCTTTTAGGATACGAGTATCTCATCCGGATGCACTTTTCCTTCTTTACTGCATCCCTCGCTCCCTCACATTGACGAATTAACACAGAAATTCCGTCGCTATGAAATACTATGGTTTCTAAGACGTCTTCTTCTAAAAGGAGTAACGTTTCTATGGAAACGACCGGATTTTCTCTTGGGATACAAGTATCTCTTTCCGATGCACTATTCCTTATTTACTGCATCCCTCGCTCCCTCACACTGACGAATTAACACAGAAATTGCGTCGCTATGAAATACTACGGGTTCTAAGACTTCTCCTTCTAAATAGTGTAACGTATCTATGGAAACGACAGGATTTCCTTTTGGGATACGAGTATCTCTTTCGGATGCACTATTCCTTCTTTACTGCATCCCTCGCTCCCTCGCATTGACGAAATAACACAGAAATATCGTCGCCATGAAATACTATGGGTTCTAAGACTTCTCCTTCTAAATAGAGTAACGTTTCTATGGAAACGACAGGATTTTCTTTTGGGGTACGACTATCTCCTTTCCGATGCATTATTCCTTCTTTACAGCTTCTCTCGCTCCCTCACATTGACGAATTAACAAGGAAATTGTGTCGCTATGATATACTATGGGTTCTATGACTTCTCCTTCTAAATTGAGTAACGTTTCTATGGAATCGTCATTATTTTGTTTTGGGATACGAGTTTCTCCTTTCCGATATACTATTCCTTCTTTACTGTATCTCTCGCTCACACACATTGACGAATTACCACAGAAAATGCGTCGCTATGAAATACTATGGGTTCTAAGACTTCTCCTTCTAAATAGAGTAACGTATCTATGGAAACGACAGGATTCTCTCTTGGGATACAAGTACCTCTTTCCGATGCACTATTCCTTATTTACTGCATCCCTCGCTCCCTCACATTGACGAATTAACACAGAAATTGCGTCGCTATGAAATACTATGTGTTCTAAGACATCTCATTCAAATCGAGTAACGTTTCTATGGAAACGACAGGATGTACTTTTGGGATACGAGTATCTCTTTCGGATGCACTTTTCCTTCTTTACTGCATCACTCGCTCCCTCGCATTGACAAATTAACACAGAAATTGCGTCGCTATGAAATACTATGGGTTCTATGAAATCTCTTTCTTAATCGAATAACGTTTCAATGGAAACGAGAGGATTGTCATTTGGGATACGAGTATCTCTTCCCGATGCACTGTTCCCTCCTTACTCCAACCCTCGCTCCCTCACATTGACGAATTAACACAGAATATGCGTCGCTACGAAATACTATGTGTTCTATGACATCTCATTCTAATCGAGTAACGATTCTATGGAAACGACAGGAAGTACTTTTGGGATACGACTATCTCCTTTTCGATGCACTATTCCTTCTTTACTGCATCCCTCGCTCCCTCGCATTGACGAATTAACACAAAAATAGCGTCGCTATGAAATACTATGGGTTCTATGAAATCTAATTCTTAATCGAGTAACTTTTCTATGAAACGACAGGATTTTCTTTTTGGATACGACCATCTCTTTCCGATGCACTATTCCTTCTTTACTGCATCCCTCGCTCATTCACATTGACGAATTAACACAAAAATTGCGTCGCTATGAAATACTATAGGTTCTAAGACTTCTCCTTCTAAATGGAGTAACGTTTCTATGGAAACGACCGGATTTTCTCTTGGGATACAAGTATCTCTTTCCGATGCACTATTCCTTCCTTACTGTATCTCTCGCTCCCTCACATTGACGAATTAACACAGAAATTCCGTCGCCATTATATACTATGGGTTCTATGACTTCTCCTTCTAAGTCGAGTAACGTTACTATGGAAACGACAGGATTTTCTTTTGGGATACGACTATCTCCTTCCCGATATACTATTCCTTCTTTACAGCTTCTCTCGCTCCCTCACATTGACGAATTAACAAGGAATTTGTGTCGCTATGAAGTACTATGGGTTCTATGACTTCTCCTTTTAAATCGAGTAACGTTTCTATGGAATCGTCATTATTTTGTTATTTGATACGAGTATCTCCTTTCCGATATACTATTCCTTCTTTACTGCATCTCTCGCTCACACACATTGACGAATTACCACATAAAATGCGTCGCTATGAAATACTATGGGCTCTATGTCTACTCCTTCCAAATCGAGTAACGTTTCTATGGAAGCGACAGGATTTTCTTTTTGGATACGAATATCTCCTTTCCGATGCACTATTCCTTCTTTACTGCATCCCTCGCTCCATCGAAGTGACGAATTATCACAGAAATAGCGTCGCTATGAAACACTATGGGTTTTATGAAATCTCCTTCTTAATCGAGTACCGTTTCTATGGAAGCGACATTATTTTATTTTGGGATACGAGTATCTCTTTTCCGATGCACTATCCCTTCTTTCCTCCATCCTTCGCTCCCTCACATTGACGAATTAACTCAGAAATTGCGACGCTATGAATTACTATATCTTCTACGACATGTCCTTCTAATCGAGTACCGTTTCTATGGAAGCGACAGGATTTTCTTTTTGGATACGACTATCTCCTTTCCGATGCCCTATTTCTTCTTTACTGCATCCCTCGCTTCATCGAAGTGACGAATTATCACAGAAATAGCGTCGCTATGAAATACTATGGGTTTTATGAAATCTCCTTCTTAATCGAGTACCGTTTCTATGGAAACGACAGGATTTTCTTTTGGGATACGAGTACCAACTTTCCGATGCACTATTCCTTCTTTACTGCATCCCGCGCTCCCACACATTGACGAATTAACAAAGAAATTGCTTCGCTATGATATATTATGGGTTCTATGACTTCTCCTTCTAAATCGAGTAACGTTTCTATGTAAACGACATTATTTTCCTTTGGGATACGACTATCTACATTCCAATGCACTGTTCCTTCTTTACTGCATCCCTGGCTCCCTCACATTGACGAATGAACACAGAAATTGCGTCTCTATGAAATACTATAAGTTCTAAGACTTCTCCTTCTAAATATAGTAACTTTTCTATGGAAACGACAGGATTTTCTTTCGGGATACAGCTATCTCCATTCCGATGCACTATTCCTTCTGTACTGCATCCCTCGCTCCCTCGCATTGACGAAATAACGCAGAAATAGCGTCGCTATGAAATACTACGGGTTCTATGATATCTCCTTCTTAATCGAGTAACGTTACTATGGAAACGACAGGATTTTCTTTTGCGATACGAGTATCTCCTTTCCGATGCACTATTTCTTCTTTAGTGCATCCCTCGCTCCCTCACATTGACGAATTAACACAGAAATTGGGTCGCTATGACATACTACGGGTTCTAAGACTTCTCCTTCTAAATCGAGTAACGTTTCGATGGAAACGACAGGACTTTCTTTTGGGATACGACTATCTCCTTTCAGATGCTCGATTCCTTCTTTACTGCATCCATCGCTCCCTCGCATTGACGAATTAATGCAGAAATAGCGTCGCTATGAAATACTATGGGTGCAAAGAAATCTCCTTCTTAATCGAGTAACGATTCTATGGAAACGGCAGGATTTTCTGTTCGGATACGAGTATCTCCTTTCCGATGCACTATTCCTTCTTTAGTGCATCCCTCGCTCATTCACATTGACGAATTAACACAGAAAAAGCGTCGCTATGAATTACTATGGGTTCTAGGACTTCTCCTTCTAAATAGAGTGACGTTTCTATGGAAACGACAGGATCTTGATTTGGGATACAAGTATTTATTTCGGATGCACTATTCCTTCTTTACTGCATCCCTCGCACCCTCGCATTGACGAATTAACACGGAAATTGCGTCGCTATGAAAAACAATGGGTTCTATGAAATCTCCTTCTTAATCGAGTAACGTTTTAATGGAAACGACAGGATGTTCTCTTGGGATCCGAGTACCTCCTTTCCGATACACTATTCCTTCTTTACTGCATCCCTCGCTCCCTCACATTGACGAATTAACACAGAAACAGCGTCGCTATGAAATACTATGGGTTCTACGAAATCTCCTTCTTAATCGAGTAACGTTTCTATGTAAACGACAGGATGTTCTTTTGGGATCCGAGTACCTCCTTTCCGATGCTCAATTCCTTCTTTACTGCATCTGTCGCTCCCTCACATTGACGAATTAACACAGAAGTTGCGTCGCTGTGAAATACTATGGTTTCTATGACTTCTCCTTCTAAATCGAGTATCGTTTCTGTGGAAACGACAGGATTTTCCTTTGGGATACGAGTATCTCCTGTCCGATGCACAATTCCTTCTTAACTGCATCTGTCGCTCCCTCACATTCACGAATTAACACAGATATTACGTCGCTGTGAAATACTATGGTTTCTATGACTTCTCCTTCTAAATCGAGTAATGTTTCTATGGAAACGACAGGTTTTCCTTTGGGATACGACTATGTCCTTTCTGATGCTCTATTTCTTCTTTGCTATAGCCCGCGCTCGCTCACATTGACGAAGTAACACAGAAATGGCGTTGCTATGAAATACTATGGGTTGTAAGACATCTGCTTCTAAATCGACTAACGTTTCTATGGAAACGAAAGGATTTTCTTTTGGGATACGAGTATCTTCTTTCCGATTCACTATTCCTCCTTTACTGCATCCCTCGCCGTCTCTCATTGACGAATTAACACAGTAATTTAAGCGCTATGAAATACTATGGGTTCTATGACTTCTCCTTCTAAATCGAATAACGTTTCTATGGAAACGACAGGATTTCCTTTTGGGATACATCTCCTTTCCGATGCGCTATTCATTCTTTACTGCATACCTCGCTCCCTCACATTGACGAATTAACACAGAAATAGCGTCGCCATGAAATACTAATTGATGTATGACATCTCCTTGTAAATCGAGTAACGTTACTATGAAAGCGACATGATTTTCTTTTGGGATACGTGTATCTCCTTTCCGATGCACTATTCCTTCTTTACTGCTTTTTCTAACTCCCTCACATTGTCGAATTAACACAGAAATTGCGCGCTATGAAATACTATGGGTTCTATGACTTCTCCTTCTAAATCAAGTAACGTTACTGAGGAAATGTCAGGATTTTCTTTTGGGATACGACTCTCTCTTTCCGATGCGCTATTTCTTCTTTACTAGTTCTCTCGCTCCCACACATTGACGAATTAACACAGAAATTGCGTCGCTATTAAATACAATGGGTTGTAAGACATCTGCTTCTAAATCGACTAACGTTTCTATGAAAACGAAAGGATTTTCTTTTGGGATACGAGAATCTTCTTTCCGATTCACTATTCCTCCTGTACTGCATCCCTCGCTATCTCCCATTGACGAATTAACACAGTAAATTAAACGCTATGAAATACTATGGGTTCTATGACTTCTCCTTCTAAATCGCGTTACGTTTCTATGTAAACGACAGGATTTTCCTTTGGGATACGACTATCTACTTTCCAATGCACTGTTCCTTCTTTACTGCATCCCTCGCTCCCTCACATTGACGAATGAAGGCTGAAATTGCGTCGCTATGAAATATTATGTGTTCTATGCATCTCCTCCTAAATCGAGAAACTTTTCTATGGTAACGACAGGATAATCTTTGGGATACGAGTATCTCCTTTCCGATGCACTATTCCTTCTTTACTGCATCCCTCGCTCCCTCACATTGATGAATTAACACAGAAATTGCGTCGCTATGAAATACTATGTGTTCTAAGACTTCTCCTTCTAAATAGAGTAACGTTTCTATGGAAAGACCGGATTTTCTTTAGGGATACAAGTATCTCTTTCCGATGCACCTTTCCTTCTATACTGCATCCTTCGCTCCTTCACATTGACGAATTAACAAGGAAATTGCGTCGCTATGAAATACTATGAGTTCTATGACTTCTCCTTCTAAATCGAGTAACGTTTCTATGGAAACGACAGGATTTTCTTTTCGGATACAACTATCTCCTTTCCGATGCACTATTCCTTCTTTACTGCATCCCTCGCTCCCTGGCATTGACGAATTAACGCAGAAATAGCGTCGCTATGAAATACAATGGGTTCAATGAAATCTTCTTCTAAATAGAGTAACGTTTCTATGGAAACGACAGGATTTTCTTTTGGGATAAGAGTATTTCTTTCCGAAGCACTATTCCTTCTTTACAGCATTCCTCGCTCCCTCGCATTGACGAATTAACACAGAAATAGCGTCGCTAGGAAATACTAAGGGTTCTATGAAATCTCCTTCTTAATAGAGTACCGTTTCTTTGGAAACGACAGGATTTTCTTTTGGGATACGAGTATCTCCTTTCCGATGCACTATTTCTTCTTTACACCATCCCTCGCTCCCTCACATTGACGAATTAACACAGAAATTGCGTCGCTATGGAATAGTATGGGATCTACGTCTTATCCTTCTAAATCAAGTAACGTTTCTATGGAAACGTCAGGATTTTCTTTTGGGATACGACTATCTCCTTTCCGATGCACTATTCCTTTTTTACTGCATCCCTCGCTGCCTCACATTGACGAATTGACACAGAAATTGCGTCGCTGTGAAATACTATGGGTTCTATGAAATCTATTTCTTAATCGAGTAACTTTTCTATGAAACGACAGGATTTTCATTTTGGATACGAGTATCTCTTCCCGATGCACTATTCCTTCTTTACTGCATCCCTCGCTCCCTCACATTGACGATTTACACAAAAATTGCGTCGCTATGAAATACTATAGGTTCTAAGACTTCTCCTTCTAAATGGAGTAACGTTTCTATGGAAACGACCGGTTTTTCTCTTGGGATACAAGTATCTCTTTCCGATGCACTATTCCTTCCTTACTCCATCTCTCGCTCCCTCACATTGACGAATTAACACAGAAATTGCGTCGCCATTATATACTATGGGTTCTATGACTTCTCCTTCTAAGTCAAGTAACGTTACTATGGAAACGACAGGATTTTCTTTTGGGATACGACTATCTCCTTCCCGATATACTATTCCTTCTTTACAGCTTCTCTCGCTCCCTCACATTGACGAATTAACAAGGAATTTGTGTCGCTATGAAGTACTATGGGCTCTATGACTACTCCTTCCAAATCGAGTAACGTTTCTATGGAAGCGACAGGATTTTCTCTTGGGATACGAGTATCTCCTTTCCGATGCACTATTCCTTCTTTACTGCATCCCTCGCTCCCTCACATTGACGAATTAACACAAAAATAGCGTCGCTATGAAATACTATGGGTTCTATGAAATCTCCTTTTTAATATAGTAACGCTTATATGGAAACAACAGGATTTTCTTTTGGGATACGAGTACCTCTTTTCCGATGCACTATTCGTTCTTTACTGCATCCCTCGTTGTCTCACCTTGACGAAGTAACACAGTAATTGCGACGCTATGAAATACTATGGGTTCTATGACTTCACCTTCTAAATCGAGTGCCGTTTCTATGGATACGACAGGATTTTCTTTTGGGATACAAGTATCTCCTTTCCAATGCAGTATTCCTTCTTTACTGCATCCCTCGCTCGGTCACATTGACGAATTACCAAAGAAATTGCGTCGCTATGAAATACTATGGGTTCTAAGACTCCTCTTTCTAAATCGAATAACGTTTCTATGCCAACGACAGGGTTTACTTTTGGGATACGACTATCTCCTTTCCGATGTAATATTCCATTTTACTGAATCCCTCGCTCCCTCACAATGACGAATGAACACAGAAAATGCGTCGCTATGGAATACTATGGGTTCTATGACTTCTCCTTCTAAATCGAGTAATGTTTCAATGGAAATAACAGGATTTCCATCTTGGATACGAGTATTTCCTTTCCGATGCACTATTCCTACTTTACTGCATCCCTCGCCCCCCACACATTGACGAATTAACACAGAAATTGCGTCGCTAAGAAATACTATAGGTTCTATGACTTCTCCTTCTAAATCGGGTAACGTTTCTATGGAAACGACAGAATTTTCTTTTGGGATACGAGTATCTCCTTTCCGATGCACATTTCCTTCTTTACTGCATCCCTCGCTCCCTTACATCGACGAATTAACACAGAAATTGCGTCACCATGAAATACTATGGGTTCCAAGACTTCTCCTTCTAAATAGAGAAACGTTTCTATGGAAACGACAGGATTTTCTTTTGGGATACGAGTATCTCTTTCGGATGCACTATTCCATCTTTACTGCATCCCTCGCTACCTCGCACTGACGAGTTAACACAAAAATTGCGTCGCTATGAAATGCTATGGGTTCTATGAAATTTCCTTCTTAATCGAGTAACGTTTCTATGGAAACGAGAGGATTTTCATTTGGGATACGAGTATCTCCTTTACGATGCACTATTCCTTCTTTCCTCCATCCCTCGCTCCCTCACATTGACGAATTAACACAGAAATTGCGTCGCTATGGAATACTATGGCTTCTATGACTTCTGTTTCAAAATAGAGTAACGTTTCTATGGAAACGAAAGGATTTTCCATTGTGATACGACTAAATCCTCTCCGATGCACTATTCCTTCTTTACTGCATATCTCGCTACCTCACATTGACGAATTAACATAGAAGTTTCGTCGCTATGACATAGTATGTGTTCTATGACATATCCTTCTACATCGAGTAACGTTTCTATGGAACCGACTGGATTTTCTTTTGGGATTCGAATATCTCCTTTGCGATGCACTACTCCTTCTTTACTGCATCCCTCGCTCCCTCACATTGACGAATTAACACAGAATTAGCTTCGCTATGAAATACTATAGGCTCTATGACTTTTCCTTCTAAATCGAGTACCGTTTCTATGGAAACGACAGGATTTACTTTTGGGATACGAGTATCTCCTTTCCGATGCACTATTCTTCCTTTACTGCATCCCTCGCTCGTTCACATTGACGAATTAGCAAAGAAATTGCGTCGCTATGAAAAATTATGGGTTCAATGACTTCTCCTTCTAAATCGAGTAACTTTTCTATGGAAACGAAAGGATTTTCTTTTGGGATACGAGTATCTCCTTTCCGATGCACTATTCCTACTTTACTGCATACCTCGCTCCCTCACAATGACGAATTGACACGGAAATTGCGTCGCTATGAAATACTATGACTTCTATGACATATCCTTCTAAATCGAGTAACGTTTCTATGGAAACGACAGGATTTTCTTTTGGGATACGAGTATCTCCTTTCCGATGCACTATTCCTACTTTACTGCATCCCTCGCTCCCTCACAATGACGAATTGACACGGAAATTGCGTCGCTATGAAATACTATGGGGTCTATGACTTCTCCTTCTAAATCGAGTAACATTTCTATCGTAACGACAGGATTTTCATTTGGGATACGACCATCTCCATTACGATGCACTACTCCTTCTTTACTGCATCCCTCGCTCCCTCACATTCACGAATAAACACAGATGTTGGGTCGCTATGAAATAATATGGGTCCAATGACATCTCCATCCAAATCGAGTAACGTTTCCTTGCAAACGACAGGATTTTCTTTGGGTTACGAGTATCTCCTTTCCGATGCACTATCCCTTCTATACTGCATCTGTCGCTCCCTTATATTGACGAATTAACACAGCAAGTTCGTCGCTGGGAAACACTATGGGTTCTATGACATCTACTTCTAACTCGAGTAACGTTTCTATGGAAACGACAGGATTTTCCTTCGGGATACGAGTACCTCCTTTTCGATGTACTATTCCTTCTTTACTGCATCCCTCGCTCCCCTACATTGATGAATTAACACAGAAATTGCGTCGCTATCAGATACTATGGGTTCTATGACTTCTCCTCCTAACTCGAGTAACGTTTCTATGGATACGACAGGATTTTCTTTTGCGATACGAGTATCTCTTTTCCGGTGCTCTATTCCTTCGTTACTGATCCCCCGCACCCTCACATTGACGAATTAGCACAGAAATAGCGTCGGTATGAAATACTATGCGTTCTATGACATCTCCTTCTAAATCGAGTAACGTTTCAATGCAAACGACAGGTTTTTCATTTAGGTTACGACTATCTCCTTTCCGATGCACTGTTCCATCTTTACTGCAGCCTGCGCTCGCTCACATTGAGAAATTAACACAGAAATTGCGTCGCAATGATATACTATGGGTTTTATAACTTCTCCTTCTAAATTGAGTAACATTTCTATGGAAACGACAAGATTTTCTTTTGGCATACGAGTCACTCCTTTCCGATGCACTATACCTTCTTTACTGCATCTCTCGCTCCCTCACATTGACGAACTAACACAGAAATTGCGTTGCTATGAAATACTATGGGTTCTATGACATCTCCTTCTAAATGGAGTAACGTTCCTATGGAAACGACAGGATTTTCTTTTGGGATACGACTATCTCCATTACGATGCACTACTCCTTCTTTACTGCTTCCCTCGCTCCCTCACATTGACGAATTAACACAGAAATTGCGTCGCTATGAAATTCTATGGGTTCTATAACTTCTCCTTCTAAATCGAATATTATTTCTATCGTAACGACAGGATTTTCCTTCGGGATACGAGTATCTACTTTCCGATGCACTATTCCTTCTTAACTGCATCCCTCGCTCCCTCACATTGACAAATTAACACAGAAATTGCGTCGCTATGAAATTCTATGGGTTCTATAACTTCTCCTTCTAAATCGAGTAACGTTTCTATGGAAACGACAAGATTTTCTTTTGACATACGAGTATCCCCTTTCCGATGCACTATACCTTCTTTACTGCATCCCTCGCTCCCTCACATTGATGAACTAATACAGAAATTGCGGCGCCATGAAATACTATGGGTTCTATGACTTCTCCTTCTAAATGCAGTAACGTTTCTACGGAAACGACAGGATTTTCTTTTGGGATACGAGTATCTCCTCTCCGATGCACTATTCCTTCTTTACTGCTTCTCTCGCTCCCTCACATTGACGAAGTAACATACAAATTGCGTCGCTATGAAATATTATTGGTTCTATGACATATCCTTCTAAATCGAGTAACGTCTCTATGGAAACGACAGGATTTTCCTTCGGGATACGAGTATCTACTTTCCGATGCACTATTCCTTCTTAACTGCATCTCTCGCTCCCTCACATTGACGAATTAACACAGAACTTGCGTCGCTATCAAATTATATGGGTTCTATGGCTTGTCATTGTAAATATAGTAACGTTTCTGTGGAAACGACAGGATTTACTTTTGGGATACGAGTACCTCCTTTCCGATGCACTATTCCTTCTTTACTGCATACCTCGCTCCCTCACATTGACGAATTAACACAGAAATTACGGCGCTATGAAATACTATTGGTTCTATTACATCTCCTCCTAAATCGAGTAACGTTTCTATGGAAACGACAGGATTTTCTTTTGGGATACGAGTATCTACTTTCCGATGCACTATTCCTTCTTTACTGCATCCCTCGGTGCCTCACATTGACGAATTAACATAGATATGGCGTCGCTATGATATACTATGAGTTCTATGACTCCTCCTTCTATATCGAGTAACGTTTCTATGGAAACGACAGAATTTTCTTTTTGAATACGAGAATCTCCTTTCCGATGCACTATTCCTTCTTTACCGCATCCCTCACTCGCTCACATTGACGAATTAACAAAGAAATTGCGTCGCTATAAAATACTGTGTGTTCTATGACTTCTCTTTCTAAAACGAGTGACGTTTCTATGGAAATGACAGGATTTCATTTTGGGATACGAGTATCTACTTTCGGATGCACTATTCCTTCTTTACTGCATCCCTCGCTCCCTCACATTGACGAATTAACACAGAAATTGCGTCGCTATGAAATTCTATGGGTTCTATGACTTCTCCTTCTAAATCGAATAACATTTCTATCGTAACGACAGGATTTTCCTTCGGGATACGAGTATCTACTTTCCGATGCACTATTCCTTCTTTACTGCATCCCTCGCTCCCTCACATTGACAAAGTAACACAGAAATTGCGTCGCTATGAAATTCTATGGGTTCTATAACTTCTCCTTCAAAATCGAGTAACGTTTCTATGGAAACGACAAGATTTTCTTTTGGCATACGAGTATCTAATTTCCGATGCACTATACCTTCTTTACTGCATCCCTCGCTCCCTCACATTGACGAACTAATACAGAAATTGCGGCGCCATGAAATACTATGGGTTCTATGACTTCTCCTTCTAAATGGAGTAACGTTTCTATGGAAACGACAGGATTTTCTTTTGGGATACGACTATCTGCATTACGATCCACTACTCCTTCTTTACTGCATCCCTCACTCTCTCACATTGTCGAATTAACACAGAATTAGCGTCCCTATGAAGTTCTATGGGTTCTGTGGTTTGTCATTCTAATTGAAGTAACGTTTCTATGGAAACAACAGGATTTTCTTTTGCGATACGAGTAACTCTTTTCCGTTGCACTGTTCCTTCTTTACTGCATCTCTCGCCCCCGCACATTAACAAATTAACACAGCAATTGCGTCGCTGTGATATATTATGGGTTCTATGACTTCTTCTTCTAAATCGAGTAACGTTTCAATGGAAACGACAGGATTTGCTTTTGGGATACGAGTACCTCCTTTCCGATGCACTATTCCTTCCTTACTGCATCCCTCGCTCCCTCACTTTGACGAATTAACACAGAATTTGCGTCGCTATCAAATTCTATATGTTCTATGGCTTGTCATTCTAAATCTAGTAACGTTTCTATGGAAACGACAGGATTTTCTTTTGCGATATGAGTATCTCTTTTCCGGCGCATTGTTCCTTCTTTACTGCATCCCTCGCTCGTTCATATTAACGAATTAGCAAAGAAATGGCGTCGCTATCAAATACTGTGAGTTCTATGACATTTCCTTCTACATCGAGTAACGTTTCTATGGAACCGACAGGATTTCCTTTTGAGATACGAGTATCTCCTTTCCGATGCACTAATCTTATTTTACTGCATCCCTCGCTCCCTCACACTGACGAATTAACACAGAAATTGCGTCGCTTTGAAATACTATGGGTTCTATTACTTCGCCATCGTAATCGAGTAACTTTTCTATGGAAACGACAGGATTTTCTTTTGGGATAGGAGGATCTACTTTCCGATGCACTATTCCTTCTTAATTGCATCCCTCGCTCCCTCACATTGACGAATTAACACAGAAACTGCGTCGCTATGAAATACTTTGGGTTCTGTGACATCTCCTACTAAATCAAGTAACGTTCCTATGGAAACGACAGGATTCCCTTTTGGGATACAATTATCTCCGTTCCGATGCACTACTCCTTCTTTACTGCATCCCTCCCTCCCTGACATTGACGAATTAACCCAGAAATTTAGTCGCTATGACATACTATGGGTTCTATGGCTTCTACTTCTGAATCGAGTAACGTTTCGATGGAAACGACAGGATTTTCTTTTGGGATACGAGAATCTCCTTTCCGATGCACTATTCCTTGTTTACTGCATTCCTCGCTCCCTCACATTGATGAATTAACACCGAAATTGCGTCGATATGAAATACTGTGGGTTCTATGACATCGCCATCTAATCGAGTAGCGTTTCTATGGAAACGACAGGATTTACTTTTGCGATACGAGTATCTCCTTTCCGATGCACTATTCCTTCTTTACTGCATCCCTCGCTCATTCACATAGTCGAATTAGCAAAGAAATTGCGTCGCTATGAAATACTATGGGTTCTATGACTTCTCCTTCTAAATCGAATAACGTTCTATGCCAACGACAGGATTTTACTTTTGAGGTACGACTATCTCATTTCCGATGCACTATTCCATTTTACTGCATACCTCGCTCTTTCACATTGAAGAATGAACACAGAAATTGCGTCGTTATGAAATACTATGGGTTCTATGACTTCACCTTCTAAATCTAGTAACGTATCTATGGAAACGAAAGGATTTTCTTTTGGGACGTGACTATCTCCATTCTGATGCACTATTCCTTCGTTACTGCTTCCCCCGCACCCTCACATTGACGAATTAACACAGAAATTGCATCGGTGTGAAATACTATGGGTTCTATGACATATCCTTCTAAATCAAGTAACGTTTCAATGCAAACGACAGGATTTTCATTTAGGTTACGACTATTTCCTTTCCGATGCACTATACCTTCTTTACTGCATCCCTCACTCTCTCACATTGACGAATTAACACAAAATTAGCGTCGCTATGAAATTCTATGGGTTCTATGACATCTCCTTCTAAATGGAGTAACGTTCCTATGGAAACGACAGGATTTTCTTTTGGTATACGACTATCTCCATTACGATGCACTACTCCTTCTTTACTGAATCCCTCGCTCCCTCACATTGACGAATTAACACAGAAATTGCGTCGCTATGAAATTCTATGGGTTCTATAACTTCTCCTTCTAAATCGAATAACATTTCTATCGTAACGACAGGATTTTCCTTCGGGATACGAGTATCTACTTTCCGATGCACTATTCGTTCTTTACTGCATCCCTCGCTCCCTCACATTGACAAATTAACACAGAAATTGCGTCGCTATGAAATTCTATGGGTTCTACAACTTCTCCTTCTAAATCGAGTAACGTTTCTATGGAAACGACAAGATTTTCTTTTGGCATACGAGTATCTCCTTTCCGATGCACTATACTTTCTTTGCTGCATCCCTCGCTCCCTCACATTGACGAACTAATACAGAAATTGCGGCGCCATAAAATACTATGGGTTCTATGACTTCTCCTTCTAAATGGAGTAACGTTTCTATGGAAACGACAGGATTTTCTTTTGGGATACGACTATCTCCATTACGATGCACTACTCCTTCTTTACTGCTTCCCTCGCTCCCTCACATTGACGAATTAACACAGAAATTGCGTCGCTATGAAATACTATGGGTTCTATAACACCTCCTTCTTAAAAGGGTAACGTTTCTATGCCAACGACAGTGTTTTCTTTTGGGATGCGAGTATATCCTTTCCGATGCACTATTCCTTCTTTACTGCATCCCTCGCTCTTTCACAATGACGAGTTAACACGGAAATTGCGTCGCTATGAAATACTATGTGGTCTATGACTTCTCCTTCTAAATCGAATAAGGTTTCTATGGAAACGACAGGATTTTTTTTTGGGATACGAGTATCTCCTTTCCGATGCACTATTCCTTCTCTACTGCATCCCTCACTCTCTCACATTGACGAATTAACACAAAATTAGCGTCGCTATGAAGTTCTATGGGTCCTATGGTTTGTCATTCTAAATAGAGTAACGTTTCTATGGAAACAACAGTATTTTCTTTTGCGATACGAGTATCTCTTATCCGATGCACTATTCCTTCTTAATTGCATCCCTCGCTCCCTCACATTGACGAACTAACACAGAAATTGCGTCGCTATGAAATACTTTGGGTTCTATGACATCTCCGTCTAAATCGAGTAATGTTTCTATGGAAACGAGAGAATTTCTTTTGGGATACGACTATCTCCCTTCCGATGCACTATTCCCTCTTTACTGCATCTCTCGATCCCTCGCAATGACGAATTAACACAGATATTGCGTCTCTATCAAATACAATGAGTTCTATGACATTTCCTTCTACATCGAGTAACGTTTCTATGAAACCGACAGGATTTTCTTTTGGGATACGAGTATCTCCCTTCCGATGCACTATTCTTTCTTTACTGCATCCGTCGCTCCCTCACATTGACGAATTAACACAGAAATAGCGTCGCTTTGAAATACTATGGGTTCTATCACTTCGCCATCTTAATCGAGTAACTTTTCTATGGAAACGACAGGATTTTCTTTTGGGATACGAGGATCTACTTTCCGATGCACTATTCCTTCTTAATTGCATCCCTCGCTCCCTCACATTGACGAATTAACACAGAAATTGCGTCGCTATGAAATACTTTGGGTTCTATGACATCTCCTTCTAAATCGAGTAACGTTCCTATGGAAACGACAGGATTACCTTTTGGGATACAACTATCTCCTTTCCGATGCACTATTCCTTCTTTACTGCATCCCCCCCTCCCTGACATTGACGAATTAACACAAAAATTTCGTCGCTATGAAATACTATGGGTTCTATGACTTCTACTTCTAAATCGAGGAACGTTTCTATGGAAACGACAGGATTTTCTTTTGGGATGCGAGTATCTACTTTCCGATGCACTATTCCTTCTTTATTGCATCCCTCGCTCCCTCACATTGACGAATTAATACAGAAATTGCGTCGCTATGAAATACTTTGGGTTCTATGACATCTCCTTCTAAATCGAGTAACGTTCCTATGGAAACGACAGGATTACCTTTTGGGATACAACTATCTCCTTTCCGATGCACTATTCCTTCTTTACTGCATCCCTCGCTCGTTCACATTAACGAATTGGGAAACAAATTGCGTCGCTATGAAATACTATGGGTTCTATGACTTCTCCTTGTAAATCGAGTAATCTTTCTATGGAAACGAGAGAATTTTTTTGGGATACGACTATCTCCCTTCCGATGCACTATTCCCTCTTTACTGCTTCCCTCGCTCCCTCGCAATGACGAATTAACACAGATATTGCGTCGCTATCAAATACAATGAGTTCTATGACATTTCCTTCTACATCGAGTAACGTTTCTATGAAACCGACAGGATTTTCTTTTGGGATACGAGTATCTCCTTTCCGATGCACTATTCTTTCTTTACTGCATCCCTCGCTCCCTGACATTGACGAATTAACACAGAAATTTCGTCGCTATGAAATACTATGGGTTCTATGACTTCTACTTCTAAATCGAGTAACGTTTCTATGGAAACGACAGGATTATATTTTGGGATACGAGTATCTACTTTCCGATGCACTATTCCTGCGTTATTGCATCCCTCGCTCCTTCACATTGACGAATAAACACAGAAATTGCGTCGCTATGAAATACTTTGGGTTATATGACATCTCCTTCTAAATCGAGTAACATTTCTATGGAAACGACAGGATTTTCTTTTGGGATTCGACTATCTCCTTTCCGATGCACTATTCCTTCTTTACTGCATCCCTCGCTCCCTCACATTGACGAATTAACACAGAAATTGCGTCGCTATCAAATACTTTGGGTTTTAAGACTTCTCATTCTAAATCGAGTAACGTTTCTATGGAAACGAGAAAATTTCTTTTGGGATACGACTATCTCCCTTCCGATGCACTATTCCCTCTTTACTGCATCTCTCGCTCCCTCGCATTGACGAATCAACACAGATAATGCGTCGCTATCAAATACTATGAGTTCCATGACATTTCCATCTACATCGAGTAACGTTGCTATGGAACCGACAGGATTTTCTTTTGGGTTACGAGTATCTCCTTTCCGATGCACTAATCTTTCTTTAATGCATCCCTCGCTCCCTCACATTGACGAATTAACACAGATATTGCGTCGCTTTGAAATACTATGGGTTCTATTACTTCGCCATCATAATCGAGAATTTTTTCTATGGAAACGACAGGATTTTCTTTTGGGATACGAGGATGTACTTTCCGATGCACTATTCCTTCTTAATTGCATCCCTCGCTCCCTCACATTGACGAATTAACACAAAAATTGCGTCGCTATGATATACTTTGGGTTCTATGGCATCTCCTTCTAAATCGAGTAACGTACCTATGGAAACGACAGGATTCTCTTTTGCGATACAACTATCTCCTTTCCGATGCACTATTCCTTCTTTACTGCATCCCTCCCTCCCTGACATTGACGAATTAACACAGAAATTTCGTCGCTATGAAATACTATGGGTTTTATGACTTCTACTTCTAAATCGGGTAACGTTTCTATGGAAACGACAGGATTATCTTTTGGGATACGAGTATCTACTTTCCGATGCACTATTCCTTCTAAATTGCATTCCTCGCTGCCTCACATTGACGAATAAGCACAGAAATTTCGTCGCAATGAAATACTTTGAGTTCTATGACATCTCCTTCTAAATCGAGTAACATTTCTATGGAAACGACAGGATTTTCTTTTGGGATACAACTATCTCCTTTGCGATGCACTAATCCTTCTATACTGCATCTCTCGCTCCCTCACATTGACGAATTAACACAGAATTTGCGTCGCCATCAAATTCTATATGTTCTATGGCTTGTCATTCTAAATCTAGTAACGTTTCTATGGAAACGACAGGATTTTCTTTTGCGATATGATTATCTCTTATCCGGTGCACTGTTCCTTCTTTACTGCATCCCTCGCCCCCTCACATTGACGAATTAACACATAAATTGCGTCGCTATAGAATACTATGTGATGTATGACTTCTCCTTCTAAATTGAGTAACGTTTCTATGAAAACGACAGGAATTTCTTTTGGGATACGAGTATCTCTTATCCGGTGCACTATTCCTTCTTTACTGCATCAATGGCTCCCTCACATTGACGAATTAACACAGCAATTGCGTCGCTATGATATACTAAGGGTTCTATGACATCTAATTCTAAATCGAGTAACGTCTCTATGGATACGACAGGATTTCCTTTTTGGATACGAGTATCTCCTTTCCGATGCACTATTCCTTCTTTACTGCATCAATCGCTCCCTCACATTGACGAATTAACACAGAAATTGCGTCGCTATGAAGTACTATGGGTTCTATGACTTCTCCTTCTAAATCGAGTAACGTTTCTTTGGATACGACAGGATTTTCTTTTGGGATACGACTATCTCCTTTCCGGTGGACTATTCCTTCTTTACTGCATCCCTCGCTCCCTCACATTGACGAATTAACACAGAAATTGCGTCGCTATGAAATTCTATGGGTTGTATGACATCTCCTTTGAATCGAGTAACGTTTCTATGCAAACGACAGGATTTTCTTTGGGGTTACGACTATCTCCTTTCCGACGCACTAATCCTTCATTACTGCATCCCTCGCTCCGTCATATTGACGATTTAATACATAAATTGCGTCGCTATGAAATACTATGGGTTATATGACATCTACTAAATCGACTAACGTTTCTATGGAAACGACTGGATTTTCTTTTGGGATATGAGTATCTCCTTTCTGAAGCAATATTCCTTCTTTAATGCATCCCTCGCTCCCACACATTGACGAATTAACACAGAAATTTCGTCGATGGGAAATACTATGGGTTCTATGACATCTAATTCTAAATCGAGTAACGTTTCTATGGATACGACAGGATTTCCTTTTTGGATACGATTATCTCCTTTCCGTGCACTATTCCTTCTTTACTGCATCAATCGCTCCCTCACATTGACGAATTAACACAGAAATTGCGTCGCAATGAAATACTATGGGTTCTATGACTGCTCCTTCTAAATCGAGTAACGTTTCCATGGAAACGGTAGGATTTTCTTTTGGGATACGACTATCTCCTTTCCGATCCACTATTCCTTCTTTACTGCATTCCTTTGCTCCCTCACATTGACGAATTAACACAGAAATTGCGTCGCTATGAAATACTATGGGTTCTATGACATCTCCTTCTAAATCGAGTAACGTTTCTATGGAAACGACCGGATTTTATTTGGGATACGACTATCTCCTTTACGATGCACTATTCCTTCTTTAATGCATCGCTCGCTCCCTCACATTGACGAATTAACACAGAAATAGCGTCGCTTTGAAATACTATGGGTTCTATCACTTCGCCATCTTAATCGAGTAACTTTTCTATGGAAACGACAGGATTTTCTTTTGGGATACGAGGATCTACTTTCCGATGCACTATTCCTTCTTAATTGCATCCCTCGCTCCCTCACATTGACGAATTAACACAGAAATTGCGTCGCAATGAAATACTTTGGGTTCTATGACATCTCCTTCTAAATCGAGTAACGTTCCTATGGAAACGACAGGATTACCTTTTGGGATACAACTATCTCCTTTCCGATGCACTATTCCTTCTTTACTGCATCCCCCCCTCCCTGACATTGACGAATTAACACAAAAATTTCGTCGCTATGAAATACTATGGGTTCTATGACTTCTACTTCTAAATCGAGGAACGTTTCTATGGAAACGACAGGATTTTCTTTTGGGGTGCGAGTATCTACTTTCCGATGCACTATTCCTTCTTTATTGCATCCATCGCTCCCTCACATTGACGAAATAACACTGAAATTGCGTCGCTATGAAATACTTTGGGATCTATGACATCTCCTTCTAAATCGAATAACGTTTCTATGGAAACGACAGGATTTTCTTTTGGGGTACGACTATCTCCTTTCCGATGCACTATTCCTTCTTTACTGCATCCCCCCCTCCCTGACATTGACGAATTAACACAATAATTTCGTCGCTATGAAATACTATGGGTTCTATGACTTCAACTTCTAAATCGAGGAACGTTACTATGGAAACGACTGGATTTTCTTTGGGATACGAGTATCTCCTTTCCGATTGCACTATTCCTTCTTTACTGCATCCCTCGCACCCTCACTTTGACGAATTAACACAGAAATTGCGTCGCTATGAATTACTATGGGTTCTATGACATCTCCTTCTAAATCGAGTAACGTTTCTATGGAAACGACAGGATTTTCTTTTGGGATGCGAGTATCTCCTTTCCTATGCACTATTCCTTCTTTACTGCATCCCTCGCTCGTTCACATTAACGAATTGGGAAACAAATTGCGTCGCTATGAAATACTATGGGTTCTATGACTTCTCCTTGTAAATCGAGTAATGTTTCTATGGAAACGAGAGAATTTTTTTGGGATACGACTATCTCCCTTCCGATGCACTATTCCCTCTTTACTGCTTCCCTCGCTCCCTCGCAATGACGAATTAACACAGATATCGCGTCGCTATCAAATACAATGAGTTCTATGACATTTCCTTCTACATCGAGTAACGTTTCTATGAAACCGACAGGATTTTCTTTTGGGATACGAGTATCTCCTTTCCGATGCACTATTCTTTCTTTACTGCATCCCTCGCTCCCTGACATTGACGAATTAACACAGAAATTTCGTCGCTATGAAATACTATGGGTTCTATGACTTCTACTTCTAAATCGAGTAACGTTTCTATGGAAACGACAGGATTATATTTTGGGATACGAGTATCTACTTTCCGATGCACTATTCCTGCTTTATTGCATCCCTCGCTCCTTCACATTGACGAATAAACACAGAAATTGCGTCGCTATGAAATACTTTGGGTTATATGACATCTCCTTCTAAATCGAGTAACATTTCTATGGAAACGACAGGATTTTCTTTTGGGATTCGACTATCTCCTTTCCGATGCACTATTCCTTCTTTACTGCATCCCTCGCTCCCTCACATTGACGAATTAACACAGAAATTGCGTCGCTATCAAATACTTTGGGTTTTAAGACTTCTCATTCTAAATCGAGTAACGTTTCTATGGAAACGAGAAAATTTCTTTTGGGATACGACTATCTCCCTTCCGATGCACTATTCCCTCTTTACTGCATCTCTCGCTCCCTCGCATTGACGAATCAACACAGATAATGCGTCGCTATCAAATACTATGAGTTCCATGACATTTCCTTCTACATCGAGTAACGTTGCTATGGAACCGACAGGATTTTCTTTCGGGATACGAGTATCTCCTTTCCGATGCACTAATCTTTCTTTAATGCATCCCTCGCTCCCTCACATTGACGAATTAACACAGATATTGCGTCGCTTTGAAATACTATGGGTTCTATTACTTCGCCATCATAATCGAGAATTTTTTCTATGGAAACGACAGGATTTTCTTTTGGGATACGAGGATGTACTTTCCGATGCACTATTCCTTCTTAATTGCATCCCTCGCTCCCTCACATTGACGAATTAACACAAAAATTGCGTCGCTATGATATACTTTGGGTTCTATGACATCTCCTTCTAAATCGAGTAACGTACCTATGGAAACGACAGGATTCTCTTTTGCGATACAACTATCTCCTTTCCGATGCACTATTCCTTCTTTACTGCATCCCTCCCTCCCTGACATTGACGAATTAACACAGAAATTTCGTCGCTATGAAATACTATGGGTTTTATGACTTCTACTTCTAAATCGGGTAACGTTTCTATGGAAACGACAGGATTATCTTTTGGGATACGAGTATCTACTTTCCGATGCACTATTCCTTTTTAATTGCATTCCTCGCTGCCTCACATTGACGAATAAGCACAGAAATTTCGTCGCAATGAAATACTTTGAGTACTATGACATCTCCTTCTAAATCGAGTAACATTTCTATGGAAACGACAGGATTTTCTTTTGGGATACAACTATCTCCTTTGCGATGCACTAATCCTTCTATACTGCATCTCTCGCTCCCTCACATTGACGAATTAACACAGAATTTGCGTCGCTATCAAATTCTATATGTTCTATGGCTTGTCATTCTAAATCTAGTAACGTTTCTATGGAAACGACAGGATTTTCTTTTGCGATATGATTATCTCTTATCCGGTGCACTGTTCCTTCTTTACTGCATCCCTCGCCCCCTCACATTGACGAATTAACACATACATTGCGTCGCTATAGAATACTATGTGATGTATGACTTCTCCTTCTAAATTGAGTAACGTTTCTATGAAAACGACAGGAATTTCTTTTGGGATACGAGTATCTCTTATCCGGTGCACTATTCCTTCTTTACTGCATCAATGGCTCCCTCACATTGACGAATTAACACAGCAATTGCGTCGCTATGATATACTAAGGGTTCTATGACATCTAATTCTAAATCGAGTAACGTCTCTATGGATACGACAGGATTTACTTTTTGGATACGAGTATCTCCTTTCCGATGCACTATTCCTTCTTTACTGCATCAATCGCTCCCTCACATTGACGAATTAACACAGAAATTGCGTCGCTATGAAGTACTATGGGTTCTATGACTTCTCCTTCTAAATCGAGTAACGTTTCTTTGGAAACGACAGGATTTTCTTTTGGGATACGACTATCTCCTTTCCGGTGGACTATTCCTTCTTTACTGCATCCCTCGCTCCCTCACATTGACGAATTAACACAGAAATTGCGTCGCTATGAAATTCTATGGGTTGTATGACATCTCCTTTTAATCGAGTAACGTTTCTATGCAAACGACAGGATTTTCTTTGGGGTTACGACTATCTCCTTTCCGACGCACTAATCCTTCATTACTGCATCCCTCGCTCCGTCATATTGACGATTTAATACATAAATTGCGTCGCTATGAAATACTATGGGTTATATGACATCTACTAAATCGACTAACGTTTCTATGGAAACGACTGGATTTTCTTTTGGGATATGAGTATCTCCTTTCTGAAGCAATATTCCTTCTTTAATGCATCCCTCGCTCCCACACATTGACGAATTAACACAGAAATTTCGTCGATGGGAAATACTATGGGTTCTGTGACATCTAATTCTAAATCGAGTAACGTTTCTATGGATACGACAGGATTTCCTTTTTGGATACGATTATCTCCTTTCCGTGCACTATTCCTTCTTTACTGCATCAATCGCTCCCTCACATTGACGAATTAACACAGAAATTGCGTCGCAATGAAATACTATGGGTTCTATGACTGCTCCTTCTAAATCGAGTAACGTTTCCATGGAAACGGTAGGATTTTCTTTTGGGATACGACTATCTCCTTTCCGATCCACTATTCCTTCTTTACTGCATTCCTTTGCTCCCTCACATTGACGAATTAACACAGAAATTGCGTCGCTATGAAATACTATGGGTTCTATGACATCTCCTTCTAAATCGAGTAACGTTTCTATGGAAACGACAGGATTTTATTTGGGATACGACTATCTCCTTTACGATGCACTATTCCTTCTTTAATGCATCGCTCGCTCCCTCACATTGACGAATTAACACAGAAATTGAGTCGCTATGAAATACTATGGGTTCTATGACATGTCATTCTAAATCGAGTAACATTTCTATGGAAACGACAGGATTTACATTTGGGATATGAGTATCTCCTTTCCGATGCACTATTCCTTTCTTACTGCATCAATCGCTCCCTCACATTGATAAATTAACATAGAAATTGCGTCGCTATGAAATTCTATGGGTTCTATGACTTGTCCTTCTAAATAGAGTAACGTTTCTATGGAAACGACAGGATTTTGTTTTGGGATACGAGTATCTCTTTTCCGGTGCACTGTTCCTTCTTTACTGCTTCCCTCGCTCCCTCACATTGGCGAATTAACACAGAAATTGCGTCGCTATGAAATACTATGGGTTCTATGACTTCTCCTTCTAAATGGAGGAACGTTTCTACGGGAACGACAGGATATGCTTTTGGGATACGAGTACCTCCTTTCCGTTGCACTATTCCTCCTTAAAAGCATCCCTCGCTCCCTCCCATTGACGAATGAACACATAAATTGGGTCGCTATAAAATACTATGGGTTATATGACATCTACGAAATCGAGTAACGTTCCAATGGAAACGACTGGATTTTCTTTTGGGATATGACTATATCCTTTCCGATGCACTATTCCTTCTTTACAGCATCCTTCGCTCCCTCACAATGACGAATGAACACAGAAATTGCGTCGCTATGAAATACTATTGGTTCTACGACTTCTCCCTCTATATCTAGTAATGTTTCTATGGATAGGACAGGATTTTCTTTTGGGATACGACTATCTCCTTCCTGATGCACTATTCTTTCTTTACTCCATCCCTCACTCGTTCACATTGAAAAATTTTCACACAAATTGCTTCGCAATGAAATACAATGGGTTCTATTACTTCTCCTTATTAATAGAGTAACGTTTCTATGCAAACGATAGGATTTTCCTTTTGGGATACGACTATCTACTTTCCAATGCACTATTCCCTCTTTACTGCATCCCTCGCTCCCCCACATTGACGAATGAACACTGATATTGCGTCGCTATGAAATACATGGGTTCTTATACATCTCCTTCTAAATCGAGTAACGTTTCTATGGAAACGACAGGATTTTCATCTGGAATACGAGTATCTCCTTTCCGATGCACTATTCCTTCTTTACTGCATCCCTTGCCCCTCAAATTGACGAATTAATACAGAAATTGCGTCTCTATGAAATACTATGGGTTATATGACATCTCCTTCTAAATCGAGTAACGTTTCTATGGAAACGACAGGATTTTCTTTTGGGATACGACTAACTCATTTCTGATGCACTATTCTTTCTTTACTCCATCCCTCACTCCCTCACATTGAAAAATTTACACAGAAATTGCTTCGCAATGAAATACAATGGGTTCTATTACTTCTCCTTATAAATAGAGTAACGTTTCTATGGCTACGACAGGATTTTCCTTTTGGGATACGACTATCTACTTTCCAATGCAGTATTCTTTCCTTACTGCATCCCTCGCTCCCCCACATTAACGAATGAACACTGAAATTGCGTCGCTATTAAATACTATGGGTTCTTAGACAACTTCTTCTAAATCGAGTAACGTTTCTATGGAAACGACAGGATTTTCTTCCTTATGGATACGAGTATCTCCTATCCGATGCCCTATTCCTTCTTTACTGCATCCCTCGCCCCTCAAATTGACGAATTAACACAGATATTGCGTCTCTATTAAATACTATGTTTTATATGACATCTCCTTCTAAATCGAGTAATGTTTCTATGGGAACGACAGGATTTTGTTTTGGGATATGGTTATCTCCTTTCCGACGCACTATTCCTTCTTTACTCCATCCCTCGCTCCTTCACATTGACGAATTAACACAGAATTTATGGCGCAATGAAATAGTATGGGTTATATGACATCGCCTACTATATCGAGTAACGTTTCTATGGAAAGGACAGGATTTTCCTTTGGGATACGACTATCTACTTTCCAATGCACTATTCCTTCTTTACTGCATCCCTCTCTCCCTCACATAGACGAATTAACACAGAAATTGCATCGCTATGAAGTACTATGGGTTCTATGACTTCTCCTTCTAAGTCGAGTAACGTTTCAATTAAAACGACAGGATTTGCTTTTGGGATACGAGTACCTCCTTTCCGATGCACTATTCCTTCTTTACTGCATCCGTCGCCCCCTCACATTGACGAATTAACACATAAATTGCGTCGCTATATAAATACTATGTGTTCTATGACTTCTCCTTCTAAATCGAGTAACGCTTCTATGGAAACGACAGGAAATGCTTTTGGGATACGAGTATCTCCTTTCCGATGCACTATTCCTTCTTTACTGCATCCCTCGCTCCATCACATTGACGAATTAACACAGAAATTGCATCGCTATGAAATACTATTTGTTCTACGACTTCTGCTTCTAAATGTAGTAACGTTTATATGGATACGACAGGAATTTCTTTTGGGATACGAGTATCTCCTTCCCGATGCACTAATCCTTCTTTACTTCATCCCTCGCTCCATCACATTGACGAATTAACACATAAATTGCGTCACTATAATATACTATGGGTTCTATGACTTCTCCTTCTAAATCGAGTTACGATTCTGTGGAAACGACAGGATTTTGTTTTGGGATATGAGAATCTCCTTTCCGATGCACTTATCCTTCATTACTGCACCCTACGGTCCGTCAAATTGACGAATTAACACAGAAATTGCGTCGCTATGAAACTATATGTGTCCTATGACATCTCCATCTAAATCTAGTAACGTTTCTATGCAAACGACAGGATTTTCTTTTGGGATACGAGTATCTCCTTTCCGACGCACTATTCCTTGTTAACTACATCCATCGCTCCCTCACATTGACGAATTAACACAGAAGTTGCGTCGCTGTGAAATACTCTGGGTTCTATTTCTCCTTCTAAATCGATTAACGTTTCTATGAAAGCGTCAGGATTTTCATTTGGGATACGAGTATCTACTTTCCGATGCACTATTCCTTCTTTACAGCATCCCTCGCTCCCTCACATTGACGAATTAACACAGAATTGGCGTCGCTATGAAATACTATTGGTTCTTCGACTTCTCCCTCTACATCTAGTAATGTTTCTATGGATAGGACAGGATTTTCTTTTGGGACACGACTATCTCCTTTCTGATGCACTATTCTTCCTTTACTCAATCCCTCGCACCCACAGATTAAAAAATTTACACAGAAATTGCTTCGCAATGAAATACTATGGGTTCTATTACTTCTCCTTATAAATCGAGTATCGTTTCTACGGAAACGACAGTTTTCCTTTTGGGATACGACTATCTACTTTCCTATGCACTATTTCTTTTTTACTGCATCAATCGCTCCCTCACATTGACGAATCAACACAGAAATTGCGTAGCTATGAAATATTATGGGTTCTATGACTTCTCCTTCTAAATCGAGTAACGTTTCTATGGAAACGACAGGATTTGCTTTGGGATACGACTATCTGCTTTCCGATGCACTAATCCTTCTTAATTACATCCCTCGCTCCCTGACATCGAGGAATTAACACAGAAATTGCGTCGCTATGATATACTATGGGTTCAATGACTTCTCCTTGTAAATCGACTAACGTTTCTATGGAAACGACAGGATGTTCTTTTGGGTTACGAGAATCTACTTTCCGATGCACTATTCCTTCTTTTCTGCATCTCTCGCTCCCTCACATTGACGAATTAACACAGAAATTGCGCCGCTAAGAAATACTATGCGTTCTATAACTTGTCCTTCTAAATCAAGTAACGTTTCTATGGAAACGAAAGGATTTTCTTTTGGGATACGACTATCTCCTTTCCCATGCACTAATCCTTTTTTACTGCATCCCTCGCTCATTTCACATTGACGAATTAACACAGAAATTGCGTCCCTATGAAATACTATGGGTTCTATGATATCTCCTTCTAAATCGAGTAACGTTTCTATGGAAACGATTGGATTTTGTTTTGGGGTACGACTATCTCCTTTACGATGCACTATTCCTTCTTTACTGCATTCCTCGCTGCCTCACATTGACGAATGAACACTGACATTGCGTCGCTTTGAAGTACTATGGGTTCTTAGACATCTCCTTGTAAATCGAGTAACGTTACTATGGAATCGACAGGATTATCTTTTGGGATACGAGTAACTCCTTTCCGATGCACTATTCCTTCTTTATTGCATCCCTCGCTCTCTCACATTGACGAGTTAACACAGAAATTGCGTCGCTAAGAAATAGTATGGGTTCTATGACATCTCCTTCTAAATCGAGTAACGTTTCTATGGATACGACAGGATTTTCATTTGGGATATGACTCCCTCCTTTCCGATGCACTGTTCCTTCTTTACAGCATACCTCGCTCCCTCACATTGTCGAATTAACACAGAAATTGCGACGCTATGATATACTATGGATTCTACGACTTCACCTTCTAAATCCTGTAACGTTTCTATGAAAACGAAAGGATTTTCTTTTGGGACATGAGCAAATCCTTTCGGATTCACTATTCCTTCTTTACTGCAATCCTCGCTCGCTCACATTTACAAATTAACACAGAAATTGCGTCGCTATGATACACTATGGGTTCTATGACATCTCCTGCTAAATCGAGTATTATTTCCATGGAAACGACATGATTTACTTGTGGGATACGAGTATCTCCTTCCCGATGCACTATTCCTTCTTTACTGCATCCCTCGCCCCTCAAATTGACGAATTAACACAGAATTTATGTCGCAATGAAAGAGTATGGGTTGTATAAAATCTCCTACTAAATTGAGTAACGTTTCTATGGAAAGGACCGGATTTTTCCTTTGGGAAACGACTATCTACTTTCCAATGCACTATTCCTTCTTTACTGCATCCTTCACTCCCTCAAATTGAGGAATTAACACAGAAATTGCGTCTCTAGGAAATACTATGTGTTATATGACATCTCCAACTAAATCGACTACCGTTTCTATAGAAACGACAGGATTTTCTTTTGGGATATGACTATCTCCTTTCCGATGCACTATTCTTTCTTTACTGCATCCCTCACTCCCTCACATTCACGAATTGACACAGAAATTGCGTACCCATGAAATACTATGGGACCTATTACTTCTCCTGCTAAATCGAGTAACGTTTCTATGGAAACGACAGGATTTCCATTTGGGATATGTCTCTCTCCTTTCCGATGCACTGTTCTTTCTTTACAGCATCCCTCGCTCCCTCACATTGTCGAATTAACACAGAAATTGCGACGCTATGATATACTATGGATTCTACGACTTCTCCTTCTGAATCCTGTAACGTTTATATGGAAACGAAAGGATTTTCTATTGGGACATGAGTAAATCCTTTCTGATTCACTATTCCTTCTTTACTGCATTCCTCGCTCCCTCACATTGACAAATTAACACAGAAATTGCGTCGCCATGAAACACTATGGGTTCTATGACATCTCCTTCTAAATCGAGTATTATTTCTATGGAAACGACAGGATTTTCTTTTGGGTTAAGACTATCTCCTTTACGATGCATTATTCCTTCTTTACGGCATCCCTCGCTCCCTCACATTGACGAATTAACACAGAACTTGCGTCTCTATGAATTACTAAGGGTTATATGACATCTCCTTGTAAATCGAGTAACGTTTCTATGGAAATGACAGGATTTTCTTTTGGGATACGACTATCTCCTTTCCGATGAAGAATTCCTTCTTTACTGCATCCCTCACTCCCTCACATTCACGAATTGACACAGAAATTGCGGCGCCATGAAATAATATGGGATCTATTACTTCTCCTTCTAAATCGAGTAACATTTCTATGGAATCGACAGGATTTTCTTTTGGGATATGACTCTCTGCTTTCCAAAGCACTATTCCTACTTTACAGCATCCCTCGCTCACTCACATTGACGAATAGCCACAGAAAATGTGTCGCTATAAATTACAATGCTTTCTATGACTTCACCTTCTAAATCGAGTACCGTTTCTATAAAAAACGACAGGATTTGCTTTTGGGATACGACTATCTCCTATCCGATGCACTATTCCTTCATTACTGCATCTATCACTCGCTCACATTGACGAATTAACACAGAAATTGCGTCGCTATGAAATACTATGGGTTCTATGGCATCTCCTTCTAAATCGAGTAGCGTTTCTATGGAAACGACAGGATTTCCTTTTGGGTTACGACTATGTCCTTTACGATGCACTATTCCTTCTTTACGGCATCCCTCGCTCCCTCACATTGACGAATTAACACAGAAATTTCGTCGCAATGAAAACTATGGGTTCTATGAGATCTCCCTCTAAATCGAGTAGCGTTTCTATGGAGACGACAAGATTTCCCTTTGGGTTACGACTATCTCCCTTACGATGCACTATTCCTTCTTTACGGCATCCCTCTCTCCCTCACATTGACGAATTAACACAAAAATTGGTATTCTATGAAACACTATGGGTTATACGACAACTCCTTCTAAATCGAGTAACGTTTCTATGGATACGACAGGATTTTCTTTTGGGATACGACTATCACCTTTCCGATGCACTATTCGTTCTTTACTGCATCCCTCGCTCCCTCACATTGACGAATTAACACAGAAATGTCGTCACTATGAAATACTATGGGTACTATGACATCTCCTTCTAAATCGAGTAACGTTTCTATGGAAATGAGAGGATTTGCTTTTGGGATACGACTATCTCCTTTCCGATGCACTTTTCCCTCTTTACTGCATACCTCGCTCCCTAACATTGACGAATTAACACAGAAATTTCGTTACTATGAAATACTATGTGTTACATGACATCTCCTACTAAATCGAGTGACGTTTCTATGGAAACGACAGGAATTTCTTTTGGGATATGACACTCTCCTTTCCGATGCACAATACGGGGCCTATGATATCTCCATGTAAATCGAGTAACGTTTCTATGGATATGACATGATTTTCCATTGGGATACGACTACCTATTTTCCAATGCGATATCCCTTCTTTACTGCGTCCCTCGCTCCCTCACATAGACGAATCAACACAGAAATTGCGTCGCTATGAAATACTATGTGTTCTACGACTTCTCCTTCTAGATCGAGTAACGTTTCTATGGAAACGACAGGATTTGCTTTTGGGATACGAGTTCCCCTTTCCGATGCACTATTCCTTGTTTACTACATCCCTCGCTCCCTCACGTTGACGAATTAACACAGAAGTCGCGTCGCTGTGAAATACTATGGGTTCTATTTCTCCTTCTGAATCGAGTAACGTTTCTAAGGAAACGACAGGATTTTCTTTTGGGATACGAGTATCTCCTTTCCGATGCACTGTTCCTAATTTACTGCATCCCTCGCTCCCTCACATTGACGAATTAACACTGACATTGCGTCGCAATGAAATAGTATGGGTTCTATTACATTTCATTCTAAATCGTGTAACGTTTCTATGGTAACGACAGGATTTTCCTTTGGGATACGACTATCTACTTTCCAATGCACTATTCCTTCTTTACTGCATCCCTCGCTCCCTCACATTGACGAATTACCACAGAAAATGCGTCGCTAACAAATACTATGGGTTCTATGACATCTCTTTCTATATCGAGTAACGTTTCTATGGAAACAACAGCATTATCTTTTGGGATACGACTATCTTATTTACGATGCACTATTCCTTCTTTACGGCATCCCTCGCTCCCTGTCATTGACGAATTAACACAGAAATTGCGCCGCTATGAAATACTATGTGTTCTATGACATCTCCTTCCAAATCGAGTAACGTTTCTATGGAAACGAAAGGATTATCTTTTGGGATTCGAGTATCTCCTTCCCGATGCACTATTCCTTCTTTACTGCATCCCTCGCTCCTTCACATTAACGAATTAACACGAAAATTTCGTCGCTATGAAAAACTATGGGTAATGTGACATCTCCTACTAAATCGAGTAACGTTTCTACGGAAACGACAGGATTTTCTTTTGGGATATGACTCTCCTTTCCATTGCACAATTCCTTCTTTACAGCATCCCTCGCTCCCTCAAATTGACGAATGAACACTGAAATTGCGTCGCTATGAAATACTATGGGTTCTTAGTCATCTCCATCTAAATCGAGTAAAGTTTCTTTGGAAACAAAAGGATTTTCTTTTGGGATACGAGTATCTCCTTTCCGACGCACTATTTCGTCTGTACTGCATCCCTCGCTCCCTGACATTGACGAATTAACACAGAATTTGCGACTTTATGAAATTCTATGGGTTCTATGAGTTGTCACTCTGAATAGAGTAACGTTTCTATGGAAACCACAGGATTTTCTTTAGGGATACGAGTATCTCTTTTCTGGTGCACTGTTCCATCTTTACTGCATTACTCGCCCCCTCACATTGACGAATTAACACAGAAATTGCGTCGCTATGAATTAATATGGGGCCTATGACATCTCCACCTATATCGAGTAACGTTTCTATGGAAACGACAGGATTTTCCTTTGGGATACCACTATCTATTCCCTCGCTCGTTAACATAGACGAATTAACACAGAAATTGCGTCGCTATGACATACTATGTGTTCTATGTCATCTCCTTCCAAATGGAGTAACGTTTCTATGGAACCGAAAGGATTATCTTTTGGGATTCGAGTATCTCCTTCCCGATGCACTATTCCTTCTTTACTGCATACCTCGCTCCCTCACATTGACGAATTAACACAGAAATTGCGGCGCTATGAAATACTATGAGTTCTATGACATCTCCTTCTGAATCGAGTAACGTTTCTATGGAAACGACAGCATTTTCCTTTGGGATACGACTATCTACTTTCCAATGCACTATTCCTCATTTACTCCATCCCTGGCTCCTTCACATATAGGAACTAACACAGAAATTGCGTCGCAATGAAATACTAAGTGTTCTATGACATCTCCTTCCAAATCGAGTAACGTTTCTATGGAAACGAAAGGATTATCTTTTGGGATTCGAGTATCTCCTTCCCGATGCACTATTCCTTCTTTGCTGCATCCCTCGCTCCCTCACATTGACCAATTAACACAGAACTTGCGGCCCTATGAAATACTATGAGTTCTATGACATCTCCTTCTGAATCGAGTAACGTTTCAATGGAAACGACAGCATTTTCTTTTGGGATACGACTATCACCTTTACGATGCACTATTCCTTCTTTACTGCATCCCCCCGCTCCCTGACATTTTCGAATTAACACAGAAATTGCGTCGCTATGAAATACTTTGTGTTCTATGACATCTCCTTCTAAATCGAGTAGCGTTTCTATGCAAACGATAGGATTTTCTTTTGGCATATGACTACATCCTTTCCGATGCACTATTCCTTGTTTACTGCATCCCTCGCTCCCTCACATTGACGAATTAACACAGAAATTGCGTCGCTATGAAATAATATGGGTTCTATGACATCTCCTTCTGAATCGAGTAACCTTTCTATGGAAACGACAGCATTTTCTTTTGGGATACGACTATCCCCTTTACGATGCACTATTCCTCCTTTACTGCATCCCACGCTCCCTGACATTGACAAATTAACACAGAAATTGCGTCGCTATGCAATACTATGTGTTCTATGACATCTCCTTCTAAATCGAGTAACGTTTCTATGGAAACGAGAGGATTTTCGTTTGGGATACGAGTATCTCCTTCGCGATACACTATTCCTTCTTTACAGCATCCCTCGCTCCCTCACATTGACGAATGAACACAGAACTTGAGTCGCAATGAAATACTATGGGGTCTATTATATCTCCTTCTAAATCGAGTAACGATTCAATGGAAACGACAGGATTTTCTTTTGGGATACGACTATCTCCTTTCCGATGCACTATTCCTTCTTTACTGCATCCCTCGCTCCCTCACATTGACGAATTAACACAGAAATTGCGTCGCTATGAAATACTATGGATTCTATGACATCTCCTTCTAAATCGAGTAACGTTTCTATACAAACGACAGGATTTTCTTTTGGCATATGACTATTTCCTTTCCGATGCACTATTTCTTCATTACAGCATCCCTCGCTCCCTCACATTGAGGAATTAACACAGAAATTGCATCGCTATGAAATACTACGAGTTCTATGACATCTCCTTCAGAATCGAGTAACGTTTCTATGGAAACGACAGCATTTTCTTTTGGGATACGACTGTCTCCTTTACAATGCACTATTCCTTCTTTACTGCATCCCCCGCTCCCTCACATTGACGAATTAACACAGAAATTGCGTCGCTATGAAATACTATGGGTTCTATGGCATCTCCTTCTAAATCGAGTAACGTTTCTATGGAAACGACAAGATTTTCGTTTGGGATACGAGTATCTCCTTCGCGATGCACTATTCCTCCTTTACTCCATCCCTCGCTCCCTCACATTGACGAATTAACACAGAAATTGAGTCGCTATGAAATACCATTTGTTCTATGACATCACCTTGTAAATCGAGTAACGTTTCTAAGGAAACGACAGAATTCTCTTTTGGGATATGACTCTCTCCATTCCGATGCACTATTGCTTCTTTACTGCTTCCGTCGCTCCCTTATATTGACGAATTAACACAGAAATTGCGTCGCTATGAAATACTATGAGTCCTATGACATCTCCTTCTGAATCGAGTAACGTTTCAATGGAATCGACAGCATTATCTTTTGGGATACGACTATCTTATTTACGATGCACTATTCCTTCTTTACGGCATCCCTCGCTCCCTGTCATTGACGAATTAACACAGAAATTGCGCCGCTATGAAATACTATGTGTTCTATGACATCTCCTTCCAAATCGAGTAACGTTTCTATGGAAACGAAAGGATTATCTTTTGGGATTCGAGTATCTCCTTCCCGATGCACTATTCCTTCTTTACTGCATCCCTCGCTCCTTCACATTAACGAATTAACACGAAAATTTCGTCGCTATGAAAAACTATGGGTTATGTGACATCTCCTACTAAATCGAGTAACGTTTCTACGGAAACGACAGGATTTTCTTTTGGGATATGACTCTCCTTTCCATTGCCAAATTCCTTCTTTACAGCATCCCTCGCTCCCTCACATTGACGAATGAACACTGAAATTGCGTCGCTATGAAATACTATGGGTTCTTAGTCATCTCCATCTAAATCGAGTAAAGTTTCTTTGGAAACAAAAGGATTTTCATTTGGGATACGAGTATCTCCTTTCCGATGCACTATTTCGTCTGTACTGTATCCCTCGCTCCCTGATATTGACGAATTAACACAGAATTTGCGACTTTATGAAATTCTATGGGTTCTATGAGTTGTCACTCTAAATAGAATAACGTTTCTATGGAAACCACAGGATTTTCTTTAGGGATACGAGTATCTCTTTTCTGGTGCACTGTTCCTTCTTTACTGCATTACTCGCCCCCTCACATTGACGAATTAACACAGAAATTGCGTCGCTATGAAATAATATGGGGCCTATGACATCTCCATCTATATCGAGTAACGTTTCTATGGAAACGAATGGATTTTCCTTTGGGATACCACTATCTATTTTCCAATGCACTATTCCTTCTTTACTGCATCCCTCGCTCGTTAACATAGACGAATTAACACAGAAATTGCGTCGCTATGAAATACTATGTGTTCTATGACTTCTCCTTCTAAATCGAGTAACGTTTCTATGGAAACGACAGGATTTGCTTTTGGGATACGAGTACCTCATTTCCGATTCACTATTCCCTCTTTACGGCATCCCACGCTCCCTGACATTGACGAATTAACACAGAAATTGCGTTGCTATGAAATACTATGTGTTCAATGACATCTCCTTCCAAATGGTGTAACGTTTCTATGGAACCGAAAGGATTATCTTTTGGGATTCGAGTATCTCCTTCCCGATGCACTATTCCATCTTTACTGCATCCCTCGCTCCCTCACATTGACGAATTAACACAGAAATTGCGGCGCTATGAAATACTATGAGTTCTATGACATCTCCTTCTGAATCGAGTCACGTTTCTATGGAAACGACAGCATTTTCCTTTGGCAACGACTATCTACTTTCCAATGCACTATTCCTCATTTACTCCATCCCTGGCTCCCTCACATATAGGAATTAACACAGAAATTGCGTCGCAATGAAATACTATGTGTTCTATGACATCTCCTTCCAAATCGAGTAACGTTTCTATGGAAACGAAAGGATTATCTTTGGGATTCGAGTATCTCCTTCCCGATGCACTATTCCTTCTTTACTGCATCCCTCGCTGCCTCACATTGACGAATTAACACAGAAATTGCGGCCCTATGAAATACTATGAGTTCTATGATATCTCCTTCTGAATCGAGTAACGTTTCTATGGAAACGACAGCATTTTCTTTTGGGATACGACTATCACCTTTACGATGCACTATTCCTTCTTTACTGCATCCCTCGCTCCCTGACTTTTCGAATTAACACAGAAATAGCGTCGCTATGAAATACTTTGTGTTCTATGACATCTCCTTCTAAATCGAGTAGCGTTTCTATGCAAACGACAGGATTTTCTTTTGGCAGATGACTACATCCTTTCCGATGCACTGTTCCTTCTTTACTGCATTACTCGCCCCCTCACATTGACGAATTAACACAGAAATTGCGTCGCTATGAAATAATATGGGGCCTATGACATCTCCACCTATATCGAGTAACGTTTCTATGGAAACGACAGGATTTTCCTTTGGGATACCACTATCTATTCCCTCGCTCGTTAACATAGACGAATTAACACAGAAATTGCGTCGCTATGCCATACTATGTGTTCTATGACATCTCCTTCCAAATGGAGTAACGTTTCTATGGAACCGAAAGGATTATCTTTTGGGATTCGAGTATCTCCTTCCGATGCACTATTCCTTCTTTACTGCATACCTCGCTCCCTCACATTGACGAATTAACACAGAAATTGCGGCGCTATGAAATACTATGAGTTCTATGACATCTCCTTCTGAATCGAGTAACGTTTCTATGGAAACGACAGCATTTTCCTTTGGGATACGACTATCTACTTTCCAATGCACTATTCCTCATTTACTCCATCCCTGGCTCCCTCACATATAGGAATTAACACAGAAATTGCGTCGCAATGAAATACTATGTGTTCTATGACATCTCCTTCCAAATCGAGTAACGTTTCTATGGAAACGAAAGGATTATCTTTTGGGATTCGAGTATCTCCTTCCCGATGCACTATTCCTTCTTTACTGCATCCCTCGCTCCCTCACATTGACCAATTAACACAGAACTTGCGGCCCTATGAAATACTATGAGTTCTATGACATCTCCTTCTGAATCGAGTAACGTTTCAATGGAAACGACAGCATTTTCTTTTGGGATACGACTATCACCTTTACGATGCACTATTCCTTCTTTACTGCATCCCCCGGTCCCTGACATTTTCGAATTAACACAGAAATTGCGTCGCTATGAAATACTTTGTGTTCTATGACATCTCCTTCTAAATCGAGTAGCGTTTCTATGCAAACGATAGGATTTTCTTTTGGCATATGACTACATCCTTTCCGATGCACTATTCCTTGTTTACTGCATCCCTCGCTCCCTCACATTGACGAATTAACACAGAAATTGCGTCGCTATGAAATAATATGGGTTCTATGACATCTCCTTCTGAATCGAGTAACCTTTCTATGGAAACGACAGCATTTTCTTTTGGGATACGACTATCCCCTTTACGATGCACTATTCCTCCTTTACTGCATCCCACGCTCCCTGACATTGACAAATTAACACAGAAATTGCGTCGCTATGCAATACTATGTGTTCTATGACATCTCCTTCTAAATCGAGTAACGTTTCTATGGAAACGAGAGGATTTTCGTTTGGGATACGAGTATCTCCTTCGCGATACACTATTCCTTCTTTACAGCATCCCTCGCTCCCTCACATTGACGAATGAACACAGAACTTGAGTCGCAATGAAATACTATGGGGTCTATTATATCTCCTTCTAAATCGAGTAACGATTCAATGGAAACGACAGGATTTTCTTTTGGGATACGACTATCTCCTTTCCGATGCACTATTCCTTCTTTACTGCATCCCTCGCTCCCTCACATTGACGAATTAACACAGAAATTGCGTCGCTATGAAATACTATGGATTCTATGACATCTCCTTCTAAATCGAGTAACGTTTCTATACAAACGACAGGATTTTCTTTTGGCATATGACTATTTCCTTTCCGATGCACTATTTCTTCATTACAGTATCCCTCGCTCCCTCACATTGAGGAATTAACACAGAAATTGCATCGCTATGAAATACTACGAGTTCTATGACATCTCCTTCTAAATCGAGTAACGTTTCTATGGAAACGACAAGATTTTCGTTTGGGATACGAGTATCTCCTTCGCGATGCACTATTCCTCCTTTACTCCATCCCTCGCTCCCTCACATTGACGAATTAACACAGAAATTGAGTCGCTATGAAATACCATTTGTTCTATGACATCACCTTGTAAATCGAGTAACGTTTCTAAGGAAACGACAGAATTCTCTTTTGGGATATGACTCTCTCCATTCCGATGCACTATTGCTTCTTTACTGCTTCCTTCGCTCCCTTATATTGACGAATTAACACAGAAATTGCGTCGCTATGAAATACTATGAGTCCTATGACATCTCCTTCTGAATCGAGTAACGTTTCAATGGAATCGACAGCATTATCTTTTGGGATACGACTATCTTATTTACGATGCACTATTCCTTCTTTACGGCATCCCTCGCTCCCTGTCATTGACGAATTAACACAGAAATTGCGCCGCTATGAAATACTATGTGTTCTATGACATCTCCTTCCAAATCGAGTAACGTTTCTATGGAAACGAAAGGATTATCTTTTGGGATTCGAGTATCTCCTTCCCGATGCACTATTCCTTCTTTACTGCATCCCTCGCTCCTTCACATTAACGAATTAACACGAAAATTTCGTCGCTATGAAAAACTATGGGTTATGTGACATCTCCTACTAAATCGAGTAACGTTTCTACGGAAACGACAGGATTTTCTTTTGGGATATGACTCTCCTTTCCATTGCCAAATTCCTTCTTTACAGCATCCCTCGCTCCCTCACATTGACGAATGAACACTGAAATTGCGTCGCTATGAAATACTATGGGTTCTTAGTTATCTCCATCTAAATCGAGTAAAGTTTCTTTGGAAACAAAAGGATTTTCATTTGGGATACGAGTATCTCCTTTCCGATGCACTAATTTCGTCTGTACTGTATCCCTCGCTCCCTGATATTGACGAATTAACACAGAATTTGCGACTTTATGAAATTCTATGGGTTCTATGAGTTGTCACTCTAAATAGAGTAACGTTTCTATGGAAACCACAGGATTTTCTTTAGGGATACGAGTATCTCTTTTCTGGTGCACTGTTCCTTCTTTACTGCATTACTCGCCCCCTCACATTGACGAATTAACACAGAAATTGCGTCGCTATGAAATAATATGGGGCCTATGACATCTCCATCTATATCGAGTAACGTTTCTATGGAAACGACAGGATTTTCCTTTGGGATACCACTATCTACTTTTCCAATGCACTATTCCTTCTTTACTGCATCCCTCGCTCGTTAACATAGACGAATTAACACAGAAATTGCGTCGCTATGAAATACTATGTGTTCTATGACTTCTCCTTCTAAATCGAGTAACGTTTCTATGGAAACGACAGGATTTGCTTTTGGGATACGAGTACCTCATTTCCGATTCACTATTCCTTCTTTACGGCATCCCACGCTCCCTGACATTGACGAATTAACACAGAAATTGCGCTGCTATGAAATACTATGTGTTCAATGACATCTCCTTCCAAATGGTGTAACGTTTCTATGGAACCGAAAGGATTATCTTTTGGGATTCGAGTATCTCCATCCCGATGCACTATTCCATCTTTACTGCATCCCTCGCTCCCTCACATTGACGAATTAACACAGAAATTGCGGCGCTATGAAATACTATGAGTTCTATGACATCTCCTTCTGAATCGAGTAACGTTTCTATGGAAACGACAGCATTTTCCTTTAGGATACGACTATCTACTTTCCAATGCACTATTCCTCATTTACTCCATCCCTGGCTCCCTCACATATAGGAATTAACACAGAAATTGCGTCGCAATGAAATACTATGTGTTCTATGACATCTCCTTCCAAATCGAGTAACGTTTCTATGGAAACGAAAGGATTATCTTTGGGATTCGAGTATCTCCTTTCCGATGCACTATTCCTTGTTTACTGCATCCCTCGCTCCCTCACATTGACGAATTAACACAGAAATTGCGTCGCTATGAAATAATATGGGTTCTATGACATCTCCTTCTGAATCGAGTAACCTTTCTATGGAAACGACAGCATTTTCTTTTGGGATACGACTATACCCTTTACGATGCACTATTCCTTCTTTCCTGCATCCCACGCTCCCTGACATTGACAAATTAACACAGAAATTGCGCCGCTATGCAATACTATGTGTTCTATGACATCTCCTTCTAAATCGAGTAACGTTTCTATGGAAACGAGAGGATTTTCGTTTGGCATACGAGTATCTCCTTCGCGATACACTACTCCTTCTTTACAGCATCCCTCGCTCCCTCACATTGTCGAATTAACACAGAAATTGCATCGCTATAATATACTATGGACCCTATGACATCTCCTTCTAAATCCAGTAACGTTTCTATGGATACGACAGGTTTTCTTTTGGGATATGAGCATCTCCATTCCTTTGCACTACTCCTTCTTTACAGCATCCCTCGCTCCCTCACATTGACGAATGAACACAGATATTGCGTCGCTATGAAATACCATCGGTTCAATGAAATCTCCTTCTAAATCTAGTAACGTTTCTATGGACACGACAGGATTTGCTTTTGGATACGACTATCTCCTTTCCTATGCACTATTCCTTCTTTACAGCACCCCTCGTTCCCTCACATCGACGATTTAACACAGGAATTGCGTCGCTATGAAATACTATGGGTTCTATGACATCTCCTTCTGAATCGAGTAACCTTTCTATGGAAACGACAGCATTTTCTTTTGGGATACGACTGTCCCCTTTACGATGCACTATTCCTTCTTTACTGCATCCTACGCTCCCTGACATTGACAAATTAACACAGAAATTGCGTCGCTATGCAATACTATGTGTTCTATGACATCTCCTTCTAAATCGAGTAACGTTTCTATGGAAACGAGAGGATTTTCGTTTGGGATACGAGTATCTCCTTCGCGATACACTATTCCTTCTTTACAGCATCCCACGCTCCCTCACATTGACGAATGAACACAGAACTTGAGTCGCAATGAAATACTATGGGGTCTATTATATCTCCTTCTAAATCGAGTAACGATTCAATGGAAACGACAGGATTTTCTTTTGGGATACGACTATCTCCTTTCCGATGCACTATTCCTTCTTTACTGCAGCCCTCGCTCCCTCACATTGACGAATTAACACAGAAATTGCGTCGCTATGAAATACTATGGATTCTATGACATCTCCTTCTAAATCGAGTAACGTTTCTATACAAACGACAGGATTTTCTTTTGGCATATGACTATTTCCTTTCCGATGCACTATTTCTTCATTACAGCATCCCTCGCTCCCTCACATTGAGGAATTAACACAGAAATTGCATCGCTATGAAATACTACGAGTTCTATGACATCTCCTTCAGAATCGAGTAACGTTTCTATGGAAACGACAGCATTTTCTTTTGGGATACGACTATCTCCTTTACGATGCACTATTCCTTCTTTACTGCATCCCCCGCTCCCTCACATTGACGAATTAACACAGAAATTGCGTCGCTATGAAATACCATTTGTTCTATGACATCACCTTGTAAATCGAGTAACGTTTCTAAGGAAACGACAGAATTCTCTTTTGGGATATGACTCTCTCCATTCCGATGCACTATTGCTTCTTTACTGCTTCCTTCGCTCCCTTATATTGACGAATTAACACAGAAATTGCGTCGCTATGAAATACTATGAGTCCTATGACATCTCCTTCTGAATCGAGTAACGTTTCAATGGAATCGACATCATTATCTTTTGGGATACGACTATCTTATTTACGATGCACTATTCCTTCTTTACGGCATCCCTCGCTCCCTGTCATTGGCGAATTAACACAGAAATTCCGCCGCTATGAAATACTATGTGTTCTATGACATCTCCTTCCAAATCGAGTAACGTTTCTATGGAAACGAAAGGATTATCTTTGGGGATTCGAGTATCTCCTTCCCGATGCACTATTCCTTCTTTACTGCATCCCTCGCTCCTTCACATTAACGAATTAACACGAGAATTTCGTCGCTATGAAAAACTATGGGTTATGTGACATCTCCTACTAAATCGAGTAACGTTTCTACGGAAACGACAGGATTTTCTTTTGGGATATGACTCTCCTTTCCATTGCACAATTCCTTCTTTACAGCATCCCTCGCTCCCTCACATTGACGAATGAACACTGAAATTGCGTCGCTATGAAATACTATGGGTTCTTAGTCATCTCCATCTAAATCGAGTAAAGTTTCTTTGGAAACAAAAGGATTTTCATTTGGGATACGAGTATCTCCTTTCCGAAGCACTATTTCGTCTGTACTGCATCCCTCGCTCCCTGAAATTGACGAATTAACACAGAATTTGCGACTTTATGAAATTCTATGTGTTCTATGAGTTGTGACTCTAAATAGAGTAACGTTTCTATGGAAACCACAGGATTTTCTTTAGGGATACGAGTATCTCTTTTCTGGGTCACTGTTCCTTCTTTACTGCATTACTCGCCCCCTCACATTGACGAATTAACACAGAAATTGCGTCGCTATGAAATAATATGGGGCCTATGACATCTCCATCTATATCGAGTAACGTTTCTATGGAAACGACAGGATTTTCCTTTGGGATACCACTATCTATTTTCCAATGCACTATTCCTTCTTTACTGCATCCCTCGCTCGTTAACATAGACGAATTAACACAGAAATTGCGTCGCTATGAAATACTATGTGTTCTATGACTTCTCCTTCTAAATCGAGTAACGTTTCTATGGAAACGACAGGATTTGCTTTTGGGATACGAGTACCTCCTTTCCGATTCACTATTCCTTCTTTACGGTATCCCACGCTCCCTGACATTGACGAATTAACACAGAAATTGCGCTGCTATGAAATACTATGTGTTCTATGACATCTCCTTCCAAATGGTGTAACGTTTCTATGGAACCGAAAGGATTATCTTTTGGGATTCGAGTATCTCCTTCCCGATGCACTATTCCATCTTTACTGCATCCCTCGCTCCCTCACATTGACGAATTAACACAGAAATTGCGGCGCTATGAAATACTATGAGTTCTATGACATCTCCTTCTGAATCGAGTAACGTTTCTATGGAAACGACAGCATTTTCCTTTGGGATACGACTATCTACTTTCCAATGCACTATTCCTCATTTACTCCATCCCTGGCTCCCTCACATATAGGAATTAACACAGAAATTGCGTCGCAATGAAATACTATGTGTTCTATGACATCTCCTTCCAAATCGAGTAACGTTTCTATGGAAACGAAAGGATTATCTTTGGGATTCGAGTATCTCCTTCCCGATGCACTATTCCTTCTTTACTGCATCCCTCGCTGCCTCACATTGACGAATTAACACAGAAATTGCGGCCCTATGAAATACTATGAGTTCTATGACATCTCCTTCTGAATCGAGTAACATTTCTATGGAAACGACAGCATTTTCTTTTGGGATACGACTATCACCTTTACGACGCACTATTCCTTCTTTACTGCATCCCTCGCTCCCTGACATTTTCGAATTAACACAGAAATAGCGTCGCTATGAAATACTTTGTGTTCTATGACATCTCCTTCTAAATCGAGTAGCGTTTCTATGCAAACGACAGGATTTTCTTTTGGCAGATGACTACATCCTTTCCGATGCACTATTCCTTGTTTACTGCATCCCTCGCTCCCTCACATTGACGAATTAACACAGAAATTGCGTCGCTATGAAATAATATGGGTTCTATGACATCTCCTTCTGAATCGAGTAACCTTTCTATGGAAACGACAGCATTTTCTTTTGGGATACGACTATCCCCTTTACGATGCACTATTCCTTCTTTACTGCATCGCACGCTCCCTGACATTGACAAATTAACACAGAAATTGCGTCGCTATGCAATACTATGTGTTCTATGACATCTCCTTCTAAATCGAGTAACGTTTCTATACAAACGACAGGATTTTCTTTTGGCATATGACTATTTCCTTTCCGATGCACTATTTCTTCATTACAGCATCCCTCGCTCCCTCACATTGAGGAATTAGCACAGAAATTGCATCGCTATGAAATACTACGAGTTCTATGACATCTCCTTCTAAATCGAGTAACGTTTCTATGGAAACGACAAGATTTTCGTTTGGGATACGAGTATCTCCTTCGCGATGCACTATTCCTCCTTTACTCCATCCCTCGCTCCCTCACATTGACGAATGAACACAGAACTTGAGACGCAATGAAATACTATGGGGTCTATTATATCTCCTTCTAAATCGAGTAACGATTCAATGGAAACGACAGGATTTTCGTTTGGGATACGACTATCTCCTTTCCGATGCACTATTCCTTCTTTACTGCATCCCTCGCTCCCTCACATTGACGAATTAACATAGAAATTGCGTCGCTATGAAATACTATGGATTCTATGATATCTCCTTCTAAATCGAGTAACGTTTCTATACAAACGACAGGATTTTCTTTTGGCATATGACTATTTCCTTTCCGATGCACTATTTCTTCATTACAGCATCCCTCGCTCCCTCACATTGAGGAATTAACACAGAAATTGCATCGCTATGAAATACTACGAGTTCTATGACATCTCCTTCTAAATCGAGTAACGTTTCTATGGAAACGACAAGATTTTCGTTTGGGATACGAGTATCTCCTTCGCGATGCACTATTCCTCCTTTACTCCATCCCTCGCTCCCTCACATTGACGAATTAACACAGAAATTGAGTCGCTATGAAATACCATTTGTTCTATGACATCACCTTGTAAATCGAGTAACGTTTCTAAGGAAACGACAGAATTCTCTTTTGGGATATGACTCTCTCCATTCCGATGCACTATTGCTTCTTTACTGCTTCCTTCGCTCCCTTATATTGACGAATTAACACAGAAATTGCGTCGCTATGAAATACTATGAGTCCTATGACATCTCCTTCTGAATCGAGTAACGTTTCAATGGAAACGAAAGCATTTTCTTTTGGGATACGACTATCTCCTTTCCGATGCACTGTTCCTTGTTTACTGCCTCCCTCGCTCCCTCACATTGTCGAATTAACACAGAAATTGCATCGCTATAATATACTATGGACCCTATGACATCTCCTTCTAATTCCAGTAACGTTTCTATGGATACGACAGGTTTTTCGTTTGGGATATGAGCATCTCCATTCCTTTGCACTACTCCTTCTTTACAGCATCCCTCGCTCCCTCACATTGACGAATGAACACAGATATTGCGTCGCTATGAAATACTATCGGTTCAATGAAATCTCCTTCTAAATCTAGTAACGTTTCTATGGAAACGACAGGATTTGCTTTTGGATACGACTATCTCCTTTCCTATGCACTATTCCTTCTTTACACCATCCCTCGCTCCCTCACATTGATGAATTAACACAGAAATTGAGTCGCTATGAAATACCATTGAATCTATGACATCTCCTTGTAAATCGAGAAACGTTTCTAAGGAAACGAAAGGATTCTCTTTTGGGATATGACTCTCTCCATTCCGATGCACTATTCCTTCTTTACAGCACCCCTCGTTCCCTCACATTGACGATTTAACACAGAAATTGCGTCGCTATGAAATACTATGGGTTCTATGACACCCCTTCTAAATCGAGTAACGTTTCTATGGAAACGACAGGATTTTCATTTGGGACACGACTATCTCCCTTCCGATGCACTAATCCTTCCTGTCTGCATCCGTCGCTCCCTCACATTGACCAATTAACACAGAAAATGCGACGCTATGAAATACTATGGGTTCTATGACATGCCTTTCTAACTCGAGTAACGATTCAATGGAAACAACAGGATATCCTTTTGGGATACGACTATCTCCTTTGTGATGCACTATTCCTTCTTTTTTGCTGCATCCCTCGCTCCCTCACATTGACGAATTAACACAGAAATTTCGTCGCTATGAAATACTAAGGGTTCTATGACATCTCCTTCTAAATCGAGTAACGTTTCTATGCAAACGACAGGATTTCCTTTAGCATATGACTATCTCCTTTCCGATGCACTATTCCTTCATTACAGCATCCCTCGCTCCCTCACATTGAGGAATTAACACAGAAATTGAGTCGCTATGAAATACCATTTGTTCTATGACATCTCCTTGTAAATCGAGTAACGTTTCTAAGGAAACGACTCGATTCTCTTTTGGGATATGACTCTCTCCTTTACGATGCACTATTCGTTCTTTACAGCATCCCTCGCTCCCTCACATTGTCGAATTAACACAGAAATTGCATCGCTATTATATACTATGGACCCTATGACATCTCCTTCTCAATCCAGTAACGTTTCTATGGAAACGACAGGTTTTTCGTTTGGGATATGAGCATCTTCATTGCTTTGCACTACTCCTTCTTTACAGCATCCCTCGCTCCCTCACATTGACGAATGAACACAGATATTGCGTCGCTATGAAATACTATCGGTTCAATGAAATCTCCTTCTAAATCTAGTAACGTTTCTATGGAAACGACAGGATTTGGTTTTGGATACGACTATCTCCTTTCCTTTGCACTATTCCTTCTTTACTCCATCCCTCGCTCCCTCACATTGACGAATTAACACAGAAATTGAGTCGTTATGAAATACCATTGGTTCTATGACATCTCCTTGTAAATCGAGAAACGTTTCTAAGGAAACGAAAGGATTCTCATTTGGGATATGACTCTCTCCTTTACGATGCACTATTCGTTCTTTACAGCACCCCTCGATCCCTCTCATTGACGATTTAACACAGGAATTGCGTCGCTATGAAATACTATGGGTTCTATGACATCCCCTTCTAAATCGAGTAACGTTTCTATGGAAACGACAGGATTTTCATTTGGGACACGACTATCTCCTTTCCGATGCACTAATCTTTCCTGTCTGCATCCCCCGCTCCCTCACATTGACGAATTAACACAGAAATTGCGTCGCTATGAAATACTATGGGTTCTATGACATCGCCTTCTAAATCGAGTTACGTTTCTACGGAAACGACAGGATTTTCGTTTGGGATATGGGTATCCCCATTCCGATGCACTATTCCATCTTTACTGCATTCTTCGCTCCCTCACATTGACGAATTAACACAGAAATTGCGTCGCTATGAAATACTATGGGTTCTATGACATGTCCTTCTAAATCGAGTTACGTTTCTACGGAAACGACAGGATATTCGTTTGGGATATGGGTATCCCCATTCCGATGCACTATTCCATCTTTACTGCATTCTTCGCCCCCTCACATTGAGGAATTAACACAGAAATTGCGTCGGTATGAAATACTATGGGTTCTATGACTTCTCCTTCTAAATCTAGTAACGTTTTCTATGGATACGACAGGATTTTCTTTTGGGATACGGCTATCTCCTTTTCGATGCACTATTCCTACTTTACCCCATCCCTCCCTCCCTCACATTGACAAATTAACACAGAAATTGCGTCGCAATGAATACTATGGATTCAATTACGTCTTCTTCTAAATCGAGTAGTGTTTCTATGGAAACGACTGGTTTTCCGTTGGGATACGACTGTCTACTTTCCAATGCACTATTCCTTATTTACTCCATTCCTCGATCCCTCACATACAGGAATTAACACAGAAATTGCGTCGCAATGAAATACTATGTGTTCTATTACATCTTCTTCTAAATCGAGTAACGTTTCTATGGAAACGACCGGATTATCTTTTGGCATATGACTATCACCTTTCCGATGCATTATTCCTTCTGTACAGCATCCCTCGCTCCCTCACATTGAGGAATTAACACAGAAATTGCGTCGCTATAAAAAACTATGGGTTCTATGACTTCTCGTTCTAAATCCAGTAACGTTTCTATGGATACGACAGGATTTCCCCTTGGGATACGACTATCTACTTTCCAATGCACTATTCCTTATTTACTGCATCCTTCGCTCCGTCACATTGACGAATTAACACAGAAATTGCATCGCTACAAAATACTGTGTGTTCTATGACATCTCCATTTATATCGAGTAACGTTTCTATGGAAACGACAGGATTTTCGTTTGGGATACGAGTATCTCCTTCCCGATGCACTATTCCGTCTTTACTGCATCTCTCGATTTCTCACATTGTCGGAATGACACAGAAATTGCGTCGCTATGATATACTATGGACTCTATGACTTCTCCTTCTAAATCCAGTAACGGTTCTATGGAAACGACAGGATTCTCGTTTGAGATACGACTATCTCCTTTTCGATGCACTATTCCTACTTTACTCTATCCCTCGCTCCCTCACATTGACGGATTAACACAGAAATTGCGTCGCAATGAAATACTATGGATTCAATTACATCTCCTTCTAAAACGAGTAACGATTCTATGGAAACGACAGGATTTTCTTTTGGGAATCGACTATCTCCTTTCCGTTGCACTATTCCTTTTTTACTGCATCCCTCGCTCCCTCACATTGACGAATTAACACAGAAATTGCGTCGCTATGAAATACTATGGGTTCTATGACATCTCCTTCTAAATCGAGTAACGTTTCTATGGAAACGACAGTATTTTCTTTTGGGATTCTCCTTCCCCATGAACTATTCCTTCTTTACTGCATCCGTCGCTCCCTCACATTGACGAATTAACACAGAATTTGCGTCGCTATGAAATAAAATGGGTCCTATGACATCTCCATCTAAATCGAGTAACGTTTCTATGCAAACGACAGGATTATCTTTTGGCATATGACCATCTCCTTTCCGATGCATTATTCCTTTTTTACAGCATCCCTCGCTCTCTCACATTGAGGAATTAACACAGAAATTGCGTCGCTATGAAAAACTATGGGTTCTATGATTTCTCGCTCTAAATCTAGTAACGTTTCTATGGATACGACAGGATTTTCCTTTGGGATACGACTATCTACTATCCAATGCACTATTCCTTATTTACTGCATCCCTCGCTCCGTCACATTGACGAATTAACACAGAGATTGCGTCGCTATGATATACGAAGCGCTCTATGACATCTGCTTCTAAATCTAGTAACGTTTCTATGGAGACGGTAGGATTTTCTTTTGGGATACGAGTATCTCCTTCCCGATTCACTATTCCTTCTTTACAGCATCCCTCGCTCCCTCACACTGTCGAATTAACACAGATATTACGTCGCTATGTTATTCCATGGATTCTATGACTTCGCCTTCTAAATCCTGTAACGATTCGATGGAAACGACAGGATTTTCTTTTGGGATGCGACTATCTGCTTTACGATGCACTATTCCTTCTTTACTGCATCCCTCGCTCCCTGACATTGACGAATTAACACAGAGATTGCATCGCTATGAAATACTATGTGTTCTATGGCATCTCCTTCTAAATCGAGTAACGTATCTGTGGAAACGACAGGATATTCTTGTGGGATACGAGTATCTCCTTCGCGATGCGCTATTCCTTCTTTACTGCATCCCTCGCACCCTCACATTGAGGAATTACCACAGAAATTGCGTCGGTATGAAATTCTATGGGTTCTATGACTATTCCTTGTAAATCTAGTAACGTTTCTATGGATACGACAGGATTTTCTTTTGGGATACGACTATCTCCTTTTCGATGCACTATTCCTACTTTACCCCATGCCTCGCTCCCTCACATTGACAAATTAACACAGAAATTGCGTCGCAATGAAATACTATGGATTCAATTACGTCTCCTTCTGAATCGAGTAGCGTTTCTATGGAAACGACTGGTTTTCCGTTGGGATACGACTATCTACATTCCAATGCACTATTCCTTATTTACTCCATCCCTCGATCCCACACATTGAGGAATTAACACAGAAATTGCGTCGCAATGAAATACTATGTGTTCTATTACATCTCCTTCTAATTCGAGTAACGTTTCCATGGAAACGACAGGATTTTCCTTTGGGAAACGACTATCTACTTTCCAATCCACTACTACTTCTTTACTACATCCCTCGCTCCCTCACATTGACGAATTAACACAGAAATTGCGTCGCAATGAAATACTATGTGTTCTATTACATCTCCTTCTAATTCGAGTAACGTTTCCATGGAAACGACAGGGTTTTCCTTTGGGAAACGACTATCTACTTTCCAATCCACTACTCCTTCTTTACTACATCCCTCGCTCCCTCACATTGACGAATTAACACAGAAATTGCGTCGCTATGAAATACTATGTGTTCTATGACATCTCCTTCTAAATCGAGTAACGATTCTATGGAAACGACAGGATTTTCTTTTGGGAATCTACTATCTCCTTTCCGATGCTTTATTCCTTCTTTACTGCATCCCTCTCTCCCTCACATTGACGAATTAACACAGAAATTGCGTCGCTATGAAATACTACGAGTTCTATGACATCTCCTTCTAAATCGAGTAATGTTTCTATGGAAACGACAGGATTTTCTTTTGTGATACGACTGTCTCCTTTACGATGCACCATTCCTTCTTTACTTCATCCCTCGCTCCCTCACATTGACGAATTTACACAGAAATTGCATCGCTACTAAATACTGTGGGTTCTTTGACATCTCCCTTTAAATCGAGTAACGTTTCTATGGAAACGACAGGATTTTCCTTTGGGAAACGACTATCTACTTTCCAATCCACTACTCCTTCTTTACTACATCCCTCGCTCCCTCACATTGACGAATTAACACAGAAATTGCGTCGCAATGAAATACTATGTGTTCTATTACATCTCCTTCTAATTCGAGTAACGTTTCCATGGAAACGACAGGATTTTCCTTTGGGAAACGACTATCTACTTTCCAATCCACTACTCCTTCTTTACTACATCCCTCGCTCCCTCACATTGACGAATTAACACAGAAATTGCGTCGCTATGAAATACTATGTGTTCTATGACATCTCCTTCTAAATCGAGTAACGTTTCTATGGAAACGACAGTATTTTCTTTTGGGATTCTCCTTCCCCATGAACTATTCCTTCTTTACTGCATCCGTCGCTCCCTCACATTGGCGAATTAACACAGATATTGCGTCGCAATGATATACTATGGGTTCAATGACATCTCCTTCTAAGTCGAGTAACGTTTCTATGTAAACGGCTGGATTTTCTTGTGGGATACGACTATCTCATTTACGAAGCACTATTCCTTCTTTACTGCATCCCTCCCTCCCTCACATTGACGAATTAACACAGAAATTGCGTCGCTATGAAATACTATTGGGTCTATGACATCTCCTTCTAAATCGAGTAACATTTCTATGGAAACGACAGGATTTTCGTTTGGGATAAGAGTATCTCCTTCCCGATGCACTATTCCTTCTTTACTGCATCCCTCGTTCCCTCACATTGTCGAATTAACACAGAAATTGTGTCGCTATAATATACTATGGACTCTATGACTTCTCCTTCTAAATCCAGTAACGTTTCTATGGAAACGACAGGATTTTCGTTTGGGATATGGGTATCTCCATGGCGATGCACTATTCCTTCTTTACTGCATTCCTCACTCCCTCACATTGACCAATTAACACAGAAATTGCGTCACTGTGAAATAATATGAGTCCTATGACATCTCCATTTAAATCGAGTGAGGTTTCTATGGAAACGAAAGGAATTTCTTTTGGGTACGACTATCTCTTTTCCGATGCACTATTCATTCTTTATTGCATTCCTCGCTCCCTCACATTGACAAATTAACACAGAAATTGTGTCGCTATGAAATACTATGGGTTCTATGACATCTCCTTCTAAATCGAGTAACGTTTCTATGGAAACGCCTGGATTTTCCTTTGGGATACGACTATCTCCTTTCCGATGCTCTATTCCTTCTTTAGTGCATCCCTCGATCCCTCACATTGACGAATTAACACAGAAATTGCGTCGCTATGAAATAATATGGGTCCTATGACATCTCCATTTAAATCGAGTAACGTTTCTATGCAAACGACAGGATTTTCTTTTGGGTTACGACTATCTCCTTTCCGAAGCAGTATTCCTTCTTTACTGCATCCTTCGCTCCCTCCCACTGACGAGTGAACACAGAAATTGCATCGCTATGAAATAATCTGGGTTCTATGACTTTTCCTTCTAAATCGAGTAACGTTTCTATGGAAACGCCAGGATTTTCTTTTGGAATACGAGTATCTGCTTTCCGATGCACTATTCGTTCTGTACTCCATCACTCGCTCCCTCACATTGACGACTTAACACAGAAATTGCGTCGCAATGAATTACTATGGGATCGACTACTTCTCCTGCTAAATCGAGTAACGTTTCTATGGAAACGGGAAGATTTTCCTTTGGGATACGACTATCTACTTTCCAATGCACTATTCCTTCTTTACTGCATCCCTCGCTCCCTCACATTGACGAATTAACACAGAAAGTGCGTCGCTATGAAATACTATGGGTTCTATGATTTCTCCTTCTAAATCGAGTAACGTTTCAATGGAAAAGACAAGATTTTCTTTTGGGATACGAGTATCTCCCTCCCGATCCACTATTCCTTCTTTACTGCATCCCTCGCTCCCTCACATTGACGAATTAACACAGAAATTGCGTCGCTGTGAGATACTATGGGTTCTATGCCATATTCTTCTAAATCGAGTAACGTTTCTATGGAAAGGACAGGATTTCCTTTTGGGTTACGACTATCTCCTTTCCGATGCACTATTCCTTCTATACTGCAACCCTCACTCACTCACATTGACGAATTAACACAGAAATTGTGTCGCTATGAAATACTATGGGTTCTATGACTTCTCCTTCAAAATCTAGTAATGTTTCTATGGAAACGACAGGATTTTCTTTTGGGATACGACTATCTCCTTTCCGATGCACTATTCATTCTTTACTGCATCCCTCCCTCCCTCACATTGACGGATTAACATAGTTATTGCGTCGCTATGAAATACGATGAGTTCTATGACATCTCCTTCTAAATTGAGTAACGTTTCTATGGAAACGACAGGATTTTCTTTTGGGATACGACTATCTCCTTTACGATGCACTATTCTTACTTTACTGCATCCCTCGCTCCCTCACATTGACGAATTAACACAGAAATTGCGTCGCTATGAAATACTATGTGTTTTATGACATCTCCTTCTACATCGAGAAACGTTTCTATGGAAACGACAGGATTTTCTTTTGGGATACGACCATCTCCTTTCCGATGCACTATTATTTCTTTTCTGCATCCCTCGCTCCCTTACATTGACGAATTAACACAGAAATTGCGTCGCTATGAAATACTATGGGTTCTATGACTTCTCCTTCTAAATTGAGTAACGTTTCTATGGAAACGAAAGGATTTTCTTTTGGGATACGACTATCTCCTTTCCGATGCACTATTCCTTCTTTACAGCATCCCTCGCTCCCTCACATTGACGAATTAACACAGAAATTGCGTCACTATGAAATCCTATGGGTTCTATGACATCTCATTCAAAATCGAGTAACATTTCTATTGAAACGACAGGATTTTCTTGTGGGATACGACTATCTCCTTTCCGATGGACTAATCCTTCTTTTCTGCATCCCTCGCTCCCTCACATTGACGAATTAACACAGAGATTGCGTCGCAATGAAATACTATGTGTTCTATTACTTCTCCTTCTAAATCGAGTAACGTTTCTATGGAATCGCCAGGATTTTCTTTTGGAATACGAGTATCTGCTTTCCGATGCACTATTCGTTCTTTACTCCATCCCTCGCTGCCTCACATTGACGACTTAACACAGAAATTGCGTCGCAATGAATTACTATGGGTTCTATGACTTCTCCTTCTAAATCGAGTAACGTTTCGATGGAAACGACAGGATTTTCTTTTTGGATACGACTATCTCCTTTCCGATGCACTATTCCTTCTTTACTGCATCCGTCGCTCCCTCACATTGGCGAATTAACACAGAAATTGCGTCGCAATGAAATACTATGGGTTCTATGTCTTCTCCTTCTAAATCGAGTAACGTTTCTATGGAAACGACAGGATTTTCTTTTGGGATACGAGTGTCTCCTTTCCGATGCACAATTCCTTCTTTACTGCATCCCTTCCTCCCTCACATTGACGAATTAACACAGAAATTGCGTCGCTATGAAATACTATTGGTTCTATGACATCTCCTTCTGAATCGAGTAACGTGTCCATGGAAACGACAGGATTTTTTTTGGGATGCGACTATCTCGTTTCCGATGCACTAATCCATCTTTCCTGCATCCCTCGCTCCCTCACATTGACGAATTAACACAGAAATTGCGTCGCTATGAAATACTATGGGTTCTATGACATCTGCTTCTAAATCGAGTAACGTTTCTATGGAAACGGCAAGATTTTCCTTTGGGATACGACTATCTACTTTCCAATGCACTCTTCCTTCATTACTGCATCCCTCGCTCCCTCATATTGACGAATTAACACAGAAATTGCGTCGCTATGAAATACTATGATTCTATGATTTCTCCTTCTAAATCGAGTAACGTTTCTATGGAAACGACAAGATTTTCTTTTGGGACACGAGTATCTCCTTCCCGATGCACTATTCCTTCTTTACTGCATCCCTCGCTCCCTCACATTGACGAATGAACACTGGGTTCTATGACTTCTCCCTCTAAATCGAGTAACGTTTCTATGGAAACGACAGGATTTTCTTTTGGGATAAGAGTATCTCCTTTCCGATGCACAATTCCTTCTTTACTGCATCCCTCGCTCCCTCACATTGACGAATTAAAACAGAAATTGCGTCACTATGAAATACTATGTGTTATATGACATCTCCAACTAAATCAAGTAACGTTTCTATGGAAACGACAGGATTTTCTTGTGGGATATGACTCTTTCCTTTCCGATGCACTAGTCCTTCTTTACAGCATCCCTCGCTCCCTCACATTGACGAATGAACACAGATATTGCATCGCTATGAAATACTATGGGTTCTATGACTTCTCCTTCAAAATCTAGTAACGTTTCTAAGGAAACGACAGGATTTGCTTTTGGGATACGACTATCTCCTTTCCGATGCACTAATCCTTCTTTTCTGCATCCAACGCTCCCTCACATTGACGAATTAACACAGAAATTGCGCCGCTGTGAAATACTATGGGTTCTATGCCATATTCTTCTAAATTGAGTAACGTTTCTATGGAAACAGCAAGATTTTCCTTTGGGATACGACTATTTACTTTCCAATGCACTCTTCCTTCTTTACTGCATCCCTCGCTCCCTCACATTGACGAATTAACACAGAAATTGCGTCGCTATGAAATACTATGGTTCTATGACTTCTCCTTCTAAATCGAGTAACGTTTCTATGGAAACGGCAAGATTTTCTTTTGGGATACGAGTATCTCCTTCCCGATGCACTATTCCTTCTTTACTGCATCCCTCGCTCCCTCACGTTGACGAATTAACACAGAAATTGCGTCCTTATGAATTACTATGGTTCTATGATTTTTCCTTCTAAATCTAGTAACGTTTCTATGGAAACGATAGGATTTTCTCTTGGGATGCGACTATCTCCTTTACGATGCGCCAGTCCTAATTTACTCCATCCCTCGCCCCCTCACAGTGACGAATTAACACAGTAATTGCGTCGCAATGAAATACTATGGGTTCTATTACATCTCCTTTTAAATCGAGTAACGTTTCTACGGAGACGACGGAATTTTCCTTTGGGATACGACTATGTACATTCCAATGCACTAATCATTCATTACTGCATCCCTCGCTCCGTCACATTGACGTATTAACACAGAAATTGCGTCGCTATGAAATACTGTGTGTTCTATGACTTCTCCTTCTAAATCGAGTAACGTTTCCATGGAAACGACAGGATTTTCTTTTTGGATACGAGTATCTAATTTCCGATGCACGATTCCTTCTTCAGTGCATCCCTCGCTCCCTCACATTGACGAATGAACACAGAATTTTCGTCGCTATGAAAAACTATGGGTTATGACATTTCCTACTAAATCGAATAACGTTTCTATGGATACGACAGGATTTTCTATTGGGATACGAGTATCTCCTTTCCGATGCACTTTTCCTTCTTTACTCCATCCCTCGCTCCCTCGCATTGGCGTATTAACTAAGAAATTACGTCGCTATGAAATACTATGGGTTCTATTTCATCTCCTTCCAAATCTAGTAACGTTTCTATGGAAACGACAGGATTTTCTTTTGGGATACGTCTATCTCCTTTGCGATGCACTATTCCTACTTTACTCCATCCCTCGCTCCCTCACATTGTCGAAGTAACACAGAATTTGCGTCGCAATGAAATACTGTGGATTCAATTACATCTGCTTCTAAATCGAGTAGCGTTTCTATGGAAACGACAGGATTTTCCGTTGGGATACGACTATCTACTTTCCAATGCACTATTCCTTATTTACACCATCAGTCGCTCCCGCACATTGAGGAATTAACACAGAAATTTCGTCGCAGTGACATACTATGGGTTCTATTACATCTCCTTCGAAATCGATTAAAGTTTCTATGGAAACGACAGAATTTTCCTTTGGGATACGACTATCTACATTCCAAGGCACTACTCCTTCTTTACTGCATCTCTCGCTCCCTCAGATTGACGAATCAACACAGAAATTGCGTCGCTATGAAATACAATGGGTTCTATGACATCTCCTCCTAATTCGAGTAACGTTTCTGTGGAAACGATATAATTTTCGTTTGGGATTCGAGTATCTCCTCCCCGATGCACTATTCCTTCTGTGCAGCATACCTCGCTCAGTCACATTGACGTATTAACACTGAAATTGCGTCGCTATGAAATACAATGGGTTCTATGACATCTCCTTCTGAATCGAGTAACGTTTCTATCGATACGACAGGATTTTCTTTTGGGATTCGAGTATATCCTTTCCGATACCCTATTCCTTCTTTACTGCATCCCTGGCTCCCTCACATTAACGAATTAACAAAGAAATCGCGTCGCTATGAAGTACTATGAGTTCTATGACATCTCGTTCTAAATCGAGTAACGTTTCTATGGAAACGACAGGATTTTCTTTTGGGATACGACTATCTCCTTTACGATGCACTATTCCTTCTTTACTGCCTCCCTCGCTCAATGACATTGACGAATTAACACAAATTTGCGTCGCTATGAAATACTATGGGTTCTATGACTTCACCTTCTAAATCGAGTAACGTTTATATGCAAACGACAGGATTTTCTTTTGGGAAACGAGTATCTCCTTTCCGATGCATTATTTCTTCTTTACTGCATCCGTCGCTCCCTCACAATGACGAATTAACACAGAAATTTCGTCGCTATGAAATACTATGGGTTCTATGACTTCTCCTTCTATATCCAGTAACGTTTCCAAGGAAACGAGAGGATTTTCTTTTTGGATACGAGTATTTCCTTTATGATGCACTATTCCTTCATTACTGCATCCCTCGCTCCCTCACATTGACGAATTAACACAAAAATTGCGTCGAAATGAAATACTATGAGTTCTATGGCATCTCCTTTTAAACCTAGTAACGTTTCTATGGAAACCGCAGGATTTTCCTTTGGGATACGACTGTCTCCTTTATGATGCACTATTCCTTCTTTTCTGCATCCCTCGCTATCTCACATTGACGAATTAACACAGAAATTGCGCCGCTATGAAATACTATGTGTTCGTATGACATCTCCTTCTAAATCGAGTAACGTTTCTATGGAAACAGCAGGATTTTCTTTTGGGATTCAAGTATCTCCTTCCCGATGCACTATTCCTTCTTTACTGCATCCATCGCTCCCTCACATTGACGAAATAGCACAGATATTGCGTCGTAATGAAACAATTTGTGTCCTATGACATCATCTAAATCGAGTAACGTTTCTATGCAAACGACAACACTTTCTTTTGGGTTACGACTATCTCCTTTCCGATGCACTATTCCTTCTTTACTGCATCTGTCGCTCCATCACAATGACGAATTAACACAGAAATTGCGTCGCAATGAAATACTATGGATTCAATAACATCTCCTTCTAAATCGAGTAGCGTTTCTATGGAAACGATGGGTTTTTCCGTTGGGATACGACTGTCTACTTTCCAATGCACAATTCCTTATTTACTCCATCCCTCGCTCCCTCACATTGAGGAATTAAAACAGAAATTGCGTCGCTATGAAAAACTATGGGTTCTATGACTTCTCGTTCTAAATCTAGTAACGATTCAATGGAAACGATAGGATTTTCTCTTGGGATACGACTATCTCCTTTCCGATGCACTAGTCCTACTCTACTCCATCCCTCGCTCCCTCACAGTGACCAATTAACACAGAAATTGCGTCGCAATAAAATACTATGGGTTCAATTACATCTTATTCTAAATCGAGTAACGTTTCTATGGAAACGTGAGGATTTTCCTTTGGGATACGGCTATCTACTTTCCGATGCACTATTCCTTAATTAATGCATCCGTCGCTCCGTCACATTGACGAATTTACATAGAAATTGCGTCGCTATGAAATACTATGGGTTCTATTATATCTGCTTCTAAATCTAGCAACGCTTCTATGGAAACGAGAGGATTTTCATTTGGGATACGACTATCTCCTTTCCGATGCACTAATCCTTCCTTTCTGCATCCGTCGCTCCCTCACATTGACGAATTAACACAGAAATTGTGTCGCTATGAAATACCATGGGTTCTATGACATCTCGTTCTAAATCGAGAAACGTTTCTATGGAAACGACAGGATTTTCTTTTAGGATACGACTATGTCCTTTCCGATGCCCTATTCCTTCCTTACTCCATCCCTCGCTCCCTTTCATTGACCAATTAACACAGAAATTGCGTCGCTATGAAATAATATGGGTCCTATGACATCTCCATCTAAATCGAGAAACGTTTGTATGGAAACGACAAGATTTTCTTTTGGGATTCGAGTATCTCCTTCCCGATGCACTATTCCTTCTTCACTGCATCCCTCCATACCTCACATTGACGAATTAACACAGAAATGGCGTCGCTATGAAATAATATAGGTCCTATGACATCTCCATCTAAATCGAGTACCGTTTCTATGCAAACGAAAGGACTTTCTTTTGGGTTACGACTATCTCCTTTCCGATGCACTATTCCTTCTTTACTGCATCCGTCGCTCCCTCACAATGACGAATTAACACAGAAATTGCGTCGCTAAGAAATACTATGGGTTCTATGACTTCTCCTTCTAAATCGAGTAACGTTTCCATGGAAACGACAGGATTTTCTTTTTGGATACGAGTATCTCCTTTATGATGCACTATTCCTTTTTTACTGCATCAATCTCTCCCTCATATTGACGAAATAACACAGAAATTGCGTAGCTAAGAAATACTGTGGGTTCTATGACTTCTCCTTCTAAATCGAGTAACGTTTCCATGGAAACGACAGGATTTTCTTTTTGCATACGAGTATCTCCTTTCCGATGCACTATTCCTTCTCTACTGCATCCGTCGCTCCCTCACAATTACGAATTAACACAGAAATTGCGTCGCTATGAAATACTATGTGTTCTATGACATCTCCTTCTACACCGAGTAACGTTTCTATGAAAACGACAGGATTTTCTTTTGGGAAACGAGTATCACATTTTCGATGCACTATTCCTTCCTTACTGCATCCCTCGCACCCTTTCAATGAAGAATTAACACAGAAATTGCGTCGCTATGAAATAATATGGGTCCTATGACATCTCCATCTAAATCGAGAAACGTTTCTATGGAAACGACAGGATTTTCTTTTGGGATACGAGTATCTCCTTTCCGATGCACTAGTCCTAATTTACTGCATCCCTCGCTCCCTCACATTGACGAATTAACACAGAAATTGCTTAGCTATGAAATACTATGGGTTCTATTACTTCTCCTCCTAAATCGTGTAACATTTCAATGGAAACGGCAGGATTTCCCTTTGGAATACGACTATCTACTTACCAATGCACTATTCCTTCTATACTGCATCCCTCGCTCTCTCACATTGTCAAATTAACATAGAAATTGCGTCGCTATGAAATACTATGGGTTCTTTTTCTCCTTCTAACTCGAGTAACGTATCTACGGATACGACAGGATTTTCTTTTGGGATACGAATATCTCCTTTCCGATGCACTATTCGTTCTTTACTGCATCCCTCGCTCCCTCACATTATTGAATTAACAGAGAAATTGCGTCGCCATGAAATACTATGTGTTCTATGACTTCACCTTCTAAATCGAGTAACGTTTCTATGGCATCGACAGGATTTTCTTTTTGGACACGAGTATCTCCTTTCCGATGCACTATTCCTAATTTACATCATCCCTCACTCCCTCACTTTGACGAATTAACACAAATATTGCGTCGATATGAAATACTATGAGATCTATGACATCTCGTTTTAAACCGAGTAACGTTTCTATGGAAACCACAAAATTTTCTTTTGGGATACGACTTTCTCCTTTATGATGCACTATTCCTTCTTTACTGCATCCCTCGCTCCCTCACATTGACGAATTAACACAGATATTGCGCCGCTATGAAGTACTATGTGTTCCATGACATCTCGTTGTAAATCGAGTAACGTTTCTATGGAAACGACAGGATTTTCTTTTGGGATTCGAGTATCTCCTTCCCGATGCACTATTCCTTCTTCACTGCATCCCTCGCTACATCACATTGACGAATTAACACAGAAATGGCGTCGCTATGAAATAATATAGGTCCTATGACATCTCCATCTAAATCGAGCACCGTGTCAATGCATACGAAAAGACTTTCTTTTGGATTACGACTATCTCCTTTCCGATGCACTATTCCTTCTTTACTACATCCGCCGCTCCCTCAAAATGACGAATTAACACAGAAATTCCGTCGCTAAGAAATACTATGGGTTCTATGACTTCTCCTTCTAAATCGAGTAACGTTTCCATGGAAACGACAGGATTTTCTTTTTGGATACGAGTATCTAATTTATGATGCACTATTCCTTCTTTACTGCATCCCTCGCTCCCTCACATTGACGAATAGCCACAAAAATTGGGTCGATATGAAATACTATGGGTTCTACGACATCTCCTTTTAAACCGAGTAACGTTTCTATAAAAACATACAGGATTTTCCTTTGCGATACGACTATCTCCTTTATGATGCACTATTCTTACTTTACTGCATCCCTCGCTCCCTCACATTGACGAATTAACACAGAAATTGTGCCGCTATGAAATACTATGTGTTCAATGATATCTCCTTCTAAATCGAGTAACGTTTCTATGGAAACGGCAGGATTTTCTTTTGGGATTCAAGTATCTCCTTCCCGATGTACTATTCCTTATTTACTGCATCCATCTCTCCCTCACATTGACGAAATAACACAGAAATTGCGTCGCTATGAAATAATATGGGTCCTATGACATCTCCATGTAAATCGAGTAACGTTTCCATGCAAACGACAACACTTTCTTTTGGGTTACGACTATCTCCTTTCCGATGCACTATTCCTTCTATTCTGCATCCCACGCTCCCATACATTGACGAATTAACACAGAAATTACGTCGAAATGAAATACTATGCGTTCTATGACTTCTCTTTCTAAATCAACCAACGTTTCTATGGAAACAACAGGATTTTCTTTTGGGATACGCCTATGTCCTTTCCGATGCACTATTCCTCCTTTACTCTGTCAATCGCTCCCTCACATTGACGAATTAACACAGAAATTGCGTCGCAATGAAATACTATGGGATCTATTACTTCTCCTCCTAAATCGTGTAACATTTCTATGGAAACGGCAGGATTTTCCTTTGGGATACGACTATCTACTTTCCTATGCACTATTCCATCTATACTGCATCCCTCGCTCCCTCACATTGACGAATTAACACAGAAATTGCGTCGCTATGAAATACTATCGGTTTTATGACATCTCCTTCTAAATCGAGTAACGTTTCTATGGAAACGACAGGATTTTCTTTTGGGATACGAGTATCTCCTTTCCGATGCACTATTCCTAATTTTCAACATCCCTCACTCCCTCACTTTGACGAATTAACACAAAAATTGCGTCGATATGAAATACTATGAGTTCTATGACATCTTTTTTTAAACCGAGTAACGTTTCTATGGAAACCACAAAATTTTCTTTTGGGATACAACTATCTACTTCATGATGCACTATTCCTTCTTTACTGCATCCCTCGCTCCCTCACATTGACGAATTAACACAGAAATTGCGCCGTTGTGAAATACTATGTGTTCTATGACATCTCCTTGTAAATCGAGTAACGTTTCTATGGAAACGACAGGATTTTCTTTTGGGATTCGAATATCTCCTTCCCGATGCACTATTCCTTCTTTACTGCATCCCTCGCTACCTCACATTGACGAATTAACACAGAAATGGCGTCGCTATGAAATAATATGGGTCCTATGACATCTCCATTTAAATCGAGTACCGTTTCTATGCAAACGAAAAGACTTTCTTTGGGTTACGACTATCTCCTTTCCGATGCACTATTCCTTCTTTACTGCATCCGTCGCTCCCTCACAATGACGAATTAACACAGAAATTGCGTCGCTATGATATACTATGGGTTCTATGACTTCTCCTTCTAAATCGAGTAACGTTTCCATGGGATCGACAGGATTTTCTTTTTGGATACGTGTATCTATTTTATGATGCACTATTATTTCTTTACTGCATGCCTCGCTCCCTCACATTGACGAATTAACACAAAAATTGCGCCGCTATGAAATACTATGTGTTCTATGACATCTCCTTCCAAATCGAGTAACGTTTCTATGGAAACGGCAGGATTTTCTTTTGGGATTCGAATATCTCCTTCCCGATGCACTATTCCTTCTTTACTGCATCCCTCGCTATCTCACATTGACGAAATAACATTGAAATTGCGTCGCTATGAAGTACTATGGTTTGTATTACCTCTCCTTCTAAATCGAGTAACGTTTCTATGGAAACGACAGGATTTTCTTTTGGGATACGACTATCTCTTTTCCGATGCACTATTCCTTCTTTACTGCATCCGTCGCTCCCTCACATTGACGAATTAACACAGATAATGCTTCGCTATGAAATAATGTGGGTTCAATGACTTCTCCTTCTAAATCGAGTAACGTTTCTATGGAAACTACAGGATTTTCTTTTGGGTTACAAGTATCTCCTTTCCGATGCACTATTCCATCCTTACTCCATCCCTCGCACCCTCACATTGACGAATTAACACAGAAATTGCGTCGCATTGAAATACTATGGGTTCAGATACATCTCCTCCTAAATCGAGTAACGTTTCTATGGAAACGACAGAATTTTCCTTTGGGATACGAGTATCTACTTTCCAATGCACTATTCCTTCTTTACTGCATCCCTCGCCCCCTCACATTGACGAATTAACACAGAAATTGTGTCGCAATGAAATACTATTAGTTCTATGACTTCTCCATGTAAATCGTGTAACGTTTCTATGGAAACGACAGGATTTTCTCTTGGGGAACGAGTATCTCCTTTCCGATGCACAATTCCTTCTACACTGCATCCCTCGCAACCTCACATTGGCGAAGTAACACACAAATTGCGTCGCCATGAGATACTATGGGTTATAAGACATATCCTAGAAAATCGAGTAACGTGTCTATGGAAACGACAGGATTTTCCTTCGGGATATGACTATCTCCTTTCCGATGCACTATTCCCTCTTTACTGCATCCCTCACTCCTTCAAATTGACGAATTAGCACAGAAATTGCGTCGCTATGAAATACTATGGGTTCTACGACATTGCCTTCTAAACCGAGTAACGTTTCTATTGAAACGACAGGAATTTCTTTTGGGATACGAATATCTGCTTTCCGATGCACTATTCCTTCTTTTCTGCATCCCTCGCTCCCATACATTGACGAATTAACACAGAGATTGCGTCGAAATGAAATACTATGCGTTCTATGACTTCTCTTTCTAAATCGAGCAACGTTTCTATGGAAACAACAGGATTGTCTTTTCGGATACGACTATCTCCTTTCCGATGCACTATTCGTTCTTTACTGCAACCCTCGCTCCCTCACATTGACGAATTAACACAGAAATTGCGTCGCTATGATATAATATGTGTCCTATGACATCTCCATTTTAATCGAGTAACGTTTCTAAGCAACCGAAAGGAATTTCTTTTGGGTTACGACTATCTCCTTTCCGATGCACTAATCCTTCTTTACTGCATCCGTAGCTCCCTCACATTGACGAATTAACACAAAAATTGCTTCGCTATGAATTAATATGCTTTCTATGATTTCTCCATCTAAATCGAGTAACGTTTCTACGGAAACGACAGGATTTTCTTTTGGGATAGGAGTATCTCCTTCCCGACGCACTATTCTTTCTTTACAGCATCCCTCGCTCATTCACACTGTCGAATTAACACATAAATTGCGTCGCTATGATATACTATGGATTCTATGACTTCTCTTTCTAAATCCAGTAACGTTTCTATGGAAACGACAGGATTATCGTTTAGGATACGAGTATCTCCTTCCCGATGCACTATTCCTTCTATATGCATCGCTCGCTCCCTCACATTGTCGAATTAACACAGAAACTACGGCGCTATGAAATACCATGGATTCTATGACTTCTCCTTCTAAACCCAGTAACGTTTCCATGGAAACGTCAGGATTTTCTATTGGAATATGGGTATCTCTTTTCCGATGCACAATTCCTTCTTTACTGCATCCCTCGCTCCCTCACAATGACGAATCAACACAGAAATTGTGTCGCTATGAAATACTATGGTTTTTATGACTTCTCCTTCTAAATAGAGTAACGTTTCCAAGGAAACGAAAGGATTCTCTTTTGGGATACGAGTATCTCCTTCCCAATGCACTATTCCTTCTTTACTGCATCCCTCGCTCCCTCACATTGTCGAATTAACATAGAAATTGCGTCGCTATTATATACTATGGATTCTATGACTTCTCCCTCTAAATCCAGTTATGTTTGTATGGTAACGACAGGATTTTCTTTTGGGATACGACTATCTCCTTTACGATGCACTATTCTTTCTTTTCTGCATCCCTCGCTCCGTCACATTGACGAATTAACACAGAAATTGTGCCGCTATGAAATACTATGTGTTCAATGATATCTCCTTCTAAATCGAGTAACGTTTCTATGGAAACGGCAGGATTTTCTTTTGGGATTCAAGTATCTCCTTCCCGATGTACTATTCCTTATTTACTGCATCCATCTCTCCCTCACATTGACGAAATAACACAGAAATTGCGTCGCTATGAAATAATATGGGTCCTATGACATCTCCATGTAAATCGAGTAACGTTTCCATGCAAACGACAACACTTTCTTTTGGGTTACGACTATCTCCTTTCCGATGCACTATTCCTTCTTTACTGCATCCGTCACTCCCTCACAATGACGAATTAACACAGAAATTGCGTCGCTATGAAATACTAGGGGTTCTATGACTTTTCCTTCTAAGTCGAGCAAACGTTTCCATGGAAACGACAGTATTTTCCTTGTGGATACGAGTATCTAATTTCCGATGCACTATTCCTTCTTTAGTGCTTCCCTCGCTTCCTCACATTGACGAATTAACACTGAAATTGCGTAGCTGTGAAATACTTTTGGTTCTACGACATCGCCTTCTAAATCGAGTAACGTTTCTATTGAAACGACAGGAGTTTCTTTTGGGATACGACTATCTGCTTTCCGATGCACTATTCCTTCTATTCTGCATCCCACGCTCCCATACATTGACGAATTAACACAGAAATTACGTCGAAATGAAATACTATGCGTTCTATGACTTCTCTTTCTAAATCAACCAACGTTTCTATGGAAACAACAGGATTTTCTTTTGGGATACGCCTATGTCCTTTCCGATGCACTATTCCTCCTTTACTCTGTCAATCGCTCCCTCACATTGACGAATTAACACAGAAATTGCGTCGCAATGAAATACTATGGGATCTATTACTTCTCCTCCTAAATCGTGTAACATTTCTATGGAAACGGCAGGATTTTCCTTTGGGATACGACTATCTACTTTCCTATGCACTATTCCATCTATACTGCATCCCTCGCTCCCTCACATTGACGAATTAACACAGAAATTGCGTCGCTATGAAATACTATCGGTTTTATGACATCTCCTTCTAAATCGAGTAATGTTTCTATGGAAACGACAGGATTTTCTTTTGGGATACGAGTATCTCCTTTCCGATGCACTGTTCCTAATTTTCAACATCCCTCACTCCCTCACATTGACGAATTAACACAGATATTGCGCCGTTGTGAAATACTTTGTGTTCTATGACATCTCCTTGTAAATCGAGTAACGTTTCTATGGAAACGACAGGATTTTCTTTTGGGATTCGAATATCTCCTTCCCGATGCACTATTCCTTCTTTACTGCATCCCTCGCTACCTCACATTGACGAATTAACACAGAAATGGCGTCGCTATGAAATAATATGGGTCCTATGACATCTCCATCTAAATCGAGTACCGTTTCTATGCAAACGAAAAGACTTTCTTTGGGTTACGACTATCTCCTTTCCGATGCACTATTCCTTCTTTACTGCATCCGTCGCTCCCTCACAATGACGAATTAACACAGAAATTGCGTCGCTATGATATACTATGGGTTCTATGACTTCTCCTTCTAAATCGAGTAACGTTTCCATGGAAACGACAGGATTTTCTTTTTGGATACGTGTATCTCCTTTATGATGCACTATTATTTCTTTACTGCATGCCTCGCTCCCTCACATTGACGAATTAACACAAAAATTGCGCCGCTATGAAATACTATGTGTTCTATGACATCTCCTTCCAAATCGAGTAACGTTTCTATGGAAACGGCAGGATTTTCTTTTGGGATTCGAATATCTCCTTCCCGATGCACTATTCCTTCTTTACTGCATCCCTCGCTATCTCACATTGACGAAATAACATAGAAATTGCGTCGCTATGAAGTACTATGGTTTGTATTACCTCTCCTTCTAAATCGAGTAACGTTTCTATGGAAACGACAGGATTTTCTTTTGGGATACGACTATCTCTTTTCCGATGCACTATTCCTTCTTTACTGCATCCGTCGCTCCCTCACATTGACGAATTAACACAGATAACGCTTCGCTATGAAATAATGTGGGTTCAATGACTGCTCCTTCTAAATCGAGTAACGTTTCTATGGAAACTACAGGATTTTCTTTTGGGTTACAAGTATCTCCTTTCCGATGCACTATTCCATCCTTACTCCATCCCTCGCACCCTCACATTGACGAATGAACACAGAAATTGCGTCGCATTGAAATACTATGGGTTCAGATACATCTCCTCCTAAATCGAGTAACGTTTCTATGGAAACGACAGAATTTTCCTTTGGGATACGAGTATCTACTTTCCAATGCACTATTCCTTCTTTACTGCATCCCTCGCCCCCTCACATTGACGAATTAAAGCAGATATTGCGACGCTATGAAATACTGTAGGTTCTATGACATCTCCTTCTAAATCGAGTAACGTTTCAATGGAAACGACAGGATTTTCTTTTAAATTACGAGTGTCTCCGTTCCGATGCACTATTCCTTCTTTACTGCATCCGTCGCTCCCTCACATTGACGAATTAACACAGAAATTGTGTCGCAATGAAATACTATTAGTTCTATGACTTCTCCATGTAAATCGTGTAACGTTTCTATGGAAACGACGGGATTTTCTCTTGGGGAACGAGTATCTCCTTTCCGATGCACAATTCCTTCTACACTGCATCCCTCGCAACCTCACATTGGCGAAGTAACACAGAAATTGCGTCGCCATGAAATACTATGGGTTATAAGACATATCCTAGAAAATCGAGTAACGTGTCTATGGAAACGACAGGATTTTCCTTCGGGATATGACTATCTCCTTTCCGATGCACTATTCGTTCTTTACTGCAACCCTCGCTCCCTCACATTGACGAATTAACACAGAAATTGCGTCGCTATGATATAATATGTGTCCTATGACATCTCCATTTTAATCGAGTAACGTTTCTAAGCAACCGACAGGAATTTCTTTTGGGTTACGACTATCTCCTTTCCGATGCACTAATCCTTCTTTACTGCATCCGTAGCTCCCACACATTGACGAATTAACACAAAAATTGCTTCGCTATGAATTAATATGGGTTCTATGATTTCTCCATCTAAATCGAGTAACGTTTCTACGGAAACGACAGGATTTTCTTTTGGAATAGGAGTATCTCCTTCCCGACGCACTATTCTTTCTTTACAGCATCCCTCGCTCATTCACACTGTCGAATTAACACATAAATTGCGTCGCTATGATATACTATGGATTCTATGACTTCTCTTTCTAAATCCAGTAACGTTTCTATGGAAACGACAGGATTATCGTTTAGGATACGAGTATCTCCTTCCCGATGCACTATTCCTTCCATATGCATCGCTCGCTCCCTCACATTGTCGAATTAACACAGAAACTACGTCGCTATGAAATACCATGGATTCTATGACTTCTCCTTCTAAACCCAGTAACGTTTCCATGGAAACGTCAGGATTTTCTATTGGAATATGGGTATCTCTTTTCCGATGCACAATTCCTTCTTTACTGCATCCCTCGCTCCCTCACAATGACGAATCAACACAGAAATTGTGCCGCTATGAAATACTATGGTTTTTATGACTTCTCCTTCTAAATAGAGTAACGTTTCTAAGGAAACGAAAGGATTCTCTTCTGGGATACGAGTATCTCCTTCCCAATGCACTATTCCTTCTTTACTGCATCCCTCGCTCCCTCACATTGTCGAATTAACATAGAAATTGCGTCGCTATTATATACTATGATTCTATGACTTCTCCCTATAAAACCAGTTATGTTTGTATGGTAACGACAGGATTTTCTTTTGGGATACGACTATCTCCTTTACGATGCACTATTCTTTCTTTTCTGCATCCCTCGCTCCGTCACATTGACGAATTAACACAGAAATTGCGTCGTCATGAAATACTATGTGTTATATGACATCTCCTACTAAGTCGCGTAACGTTTCTATGGAAACGACAGGATTTTCTCTTGGGATAGGAGTATCTCCTTCCCGATGCACTATTCCTTCTTTACAGCATCCCTCGCTCATTCACACTGTCGAATTAACACAGAAATTTCGTCGCTATGATATACTATGGATTCTACGATTTCACCTTCTAAATACAGTAACGATTCTATGGAAACGACAGGATTTTCTTTTGGGATACGAGTATCTCCTTTCCGATGCACTACTCCTAATTTACTGCATCCCTCGCTCCCTCACATTGACGAATTAACACAGAAATTGCGTCGCTATGAAATACTATTGGTTCTACGACATCGCCTTCTAAATCGAGTAACGTTTCTATTGAAACGACAGGAATTTCTTTTGGGATACGAATATCAGCTTTCCAATGCGCTATTCCTTCTATACTGCATCCCTCGCTCCCTCACATTGACGAATTAACAAAGAAATTGCGTCAAAATGAAATACTATGGGTTCTATGACATCACCTTCTAGATCGAGTAACGTTTCTAAGGAAACGACAGGATTCTCTTTTGGGATACGAGTATCTCCTTCCCGATGCACTATTCCTTCTTTACAGCATCTCTCGCTCCCTCACATTGAGGAATTAACACAAAAATAGCGTGGCTAAGAACTACTATGGGTTCTATGACTTCTCCATCTAAATCCAGTAACGTTTCTATGGAAACGACAGGATTTTCTTTTGGGATACGACTATCTCCTTTCCGATGCACTATTCGTTCTTTACTGCAACCCTCGCTCCCTCATATTGACGAATTAAGACAGAAATTGCGTCGCTATGATATAATATGTGTCCTATGACATCTCCCAGGAAGTCATTTATGAAAGTATTCGTATGGAGTGTAGCCATGTATGGAAGTGAAACATGGACGATAAATAGTTTGGACAAGAAGAGAATAGAAGCTTTCGAAATGTGGTGCTACAGAAGAATGCTGAAGATTAGATGGGTAGATCACATAACTAATGAGGAAGTATTGAATAGGATTAGGGAGAAGAGAAGTTTGTGGCACAACTTGATCAGAAGAAAGGATCGGTTGGTAGGACATGTTCTGAGGCATCAAGGGATCACCAATTTAGTATTGGAGGGCAGCGTGGAGGGTAAAAATCGTAGAGGGAGACCAAGAGATGAATACACTAAGAAGATTCAGATGGATGTAGGTTGCAGTAGGTACTGGGAGATGAAAAAGCTTGCACAGGATAGAGTAGCATGGAGAGCTGCATCAAACCAGTCTCAGGACTGAAGACCACAACAACAACAACATGACATCTCCATTTTAATCGAGTAACGTTTCTAAGCAACCGACAGGAATATCTTTTGGGCTACGACTATCTCCTTTCCGATGCACTAATCCTTCTTTACTGCATCCGTAGCTCCCTCACATTGACGAATTAACACAAAAATTGCTTCGCTATGAATTAATATGGGTTCTATGATTTCTCCTTCTCAATCGAGTAACGTTTCTATGGAAACGACAGGATTCTCTTTTGGGATACGAGTATCTCCTTTCCGATGCACAATTCCTTCTTTACTGCATTCGTCGCTCCCACACATTGACGAATTAACACAGAAATTGCGTCACCATGAGATACTATCGGTTATATGACATCTCCTACTAAATCGAGTAACGTTTCTATGGAAACAACAGGATTTTCTTTTCGGATACGAGTATCTCCTTCCCAATGCACTATTCCTTGTTTACTGCATCCCTCGCTCCGTCACATTGACGAATTAACACAGAAATTGCGTCGTCATGAAATACTATGGGTTATATGACATCTCCTAGTAAATCGAGTAACGTTTCTATGGAAACGACAGGATTTTCTTTTGGGATAGGAGTATCTCCTTCCCGATGCATAATTCCTTCTTTACAGCATCCCTCGCTCATTCAAACTGTCGAAGTAACACAGAAATTGCGTCGCTATGATATACTATGGATTATATGACTTCACCTTCTAAATACAGTAAAGATTCTATGGAAACGACTGGATTTTCTTTTGGGATATGGGTGTCTTCTTTCTGATGCACTATTCCTTCTTTACTGCTTCCATCGCTCCCTTTCATTGACGAATTATCACAGAAATTGCGTCGCTATGAAATAATATGGGTCCTATGACATCTCCATCTAAATCGAGAAACGTTTCTATGGAAACGACAGGATTTTCTTTTGGGATACGAGTATCTCCTTTCCGATGCACTACTCCTAATTTACTGCATCCCTCGCTCCCTCACATTGGCTAAGTAACACAGAAATTGCGTCGCTATGAAATACTACGGGTTCTAAGACATCGCCTTCTAAATCGAGTAACGTTTCTATTGAGACGACAGGAATTCCTTCTGGGATTCGAATATCTGCTTTCCGATGCACTATTCCTTCTTTTCTGCATCCCTCGCTCCCATACATTAACGAATTAACACAGAAATTGCGTCGAAATGAAATACTATGCGTTCTATGACTTCTCTTTCTAAATCGAGCATTGTTTCTATGGAAACAACAGGATTTTCTTTTGGGATAGGAGTATCTCCTTCCCGATGCACTATTCCTTCTTTACAGCATCCCTCGCTCCCACACATTGAGGAATTAACACAGAAATAGCGTGGCTATGAAATACTATGGGTTCTATGACTTCTCCTTCTAAATCCAGTATCGTTTCCATGGAAACGTCAGGATTTTCTATTGGAATATGGGTATTTCTTTTCCGATGCACAATTCCTTCTTTACTGCATCCCTCGCTCCCTCACAATGACGAATCAACACAGAAATTGTGTCGCTATGATATACTATAGGTTTTATGACTTCTCCTTCTAAATAGAGTAACGTTTCAATGGAAACGACAGGAAATTCTTTAGGGATGCGACTATCTCCATTCCGATGCTCTATTCCTTCTTTACTCTATCCCTCGCTACCTCACATTGAAAAATTAACACAAAAATTGCGTCGCAATGAAATACTATGGGTTCTATTACATCTGGTTCTAAATCGAGTAACGTTTCTATGGCAACGTAAGGATATTCCTTTGGGATACGACTATCTACTTTCCAATGCACTATTCGTTCTTTACTGCAACTCTCGCTGCCTCACATTGACGAATTAACACAGAAATTGCGTCGCTATGATATAATATGTGTCCAATGACACCTCCATCTTAATCGAGTAACGTTTCTAAGCAACCGACAGGAATTTCTTTTGGGTTACGACTATCTCCTTTCCGATGCACTAATCCTTCTTTACTGCATCCGTAGCTCCCTCACATTGACGAATTAACACAAAAATTGCTTCGCTATGAATTAATATGGGTTCTATGATTTCTCCTTCTACATCGAGTAACGTTTCTACGGAAACGACAGGAGTTTCTTTTGGGATACGAGTATCTCCTTTCCGATGCACTATTCCCTCTTTACTGCATCCCTCACTCCTTCAATTAACACTGAAATTGCGTCTCTATGAAATACTATGGCTTATATGACATCTCCTACTAAATCGAGTAACGTTTCTACGGAAACGACAGGATTTTCTTTTGGGATACGAGTATCTCCTTCCCAATGCACTATTCCTTCTTTACTGCATTCCTCGCTCCCTCACATTGTCGAATTAACACAGAAATTGCGTCGCTATTATATACTATGGATTCTATGATTTCTCCCTCTAAATCCAGTTATTTTTGTATGGTAACGACAGGATTTTCTTTTGGGATACGACTATCTCCTTTCCGATGCACTATTCTTTCCTTACTGCATTCCTCGCTCCGTCACATTGACGAATTAACACAGACATTGCGTCGTCATGAAATACTATGGGTTATATGACATCTCCTACTAAATCGAGTAACGTTTCTATGGAACCGACAGGATTTTCTTTTGGGATAGGAGTATCTCCTTCCCAATGCACTATTCCTTCTTTACAGCATCCCTCGCTCATTCACACTGTCGAAGTAACACAGAAATTGCGTCGCTATGATATATTATGGATTCTATGACTTCACCTTCTAAATACAGTAACGATTCTATGGAAACGACAGGATTTTCTTTTGGGATATGGGTATTTTTTTTCAGGTGCACTATTCCATCTTTACTGCTTCCCTCGCTCCCTTTCATTGACGAATTAACACAGAAATTGCGTCGCTATGAAATAATATGGGTCCTATGAAATCTCCATCTAAATCGAGAAACGTTTCTATGGAAGGGACAGGATTTTCTTTTGGGATACGAGTATGTCCTTTCCGATGCACTACTGCTATTTTACTGCATCCCTCGCTCCCTCACATTGACTAAGTACCACAGAAATTGCGTTGCTTTGAAATACTATGGGTTCTACGACATCGCCTTCTAAATCGAGTAACGTTTCTATTGAAACGACAGGATTTTCTTTTGGGATACGATTATCTGCTTTCCAATGCGCTATTCCTTCTATACTGCATCCCTCGCTCCCTCACATTGACGAATTAACAATGAAATTGCGTCACAATGAAATACTATGGGTTCTATGACATCACCTTCTAGATCGAGTAACGTTTCTAAGGAAATGACAGGATTCTCTTTTGGGATACGAGTATCTCCTTCCCGATGCACTATTCCTTCTTTACTGCATCCCTCGCTCCCTCACATTGTCGAATTAACACAGAAATTGCGTCGCTATGATATACTATGGATTCTATGACTTCTCCCTCTAAATCCAGGAATGTTTCTATGGAAACGACAGGATTTTCTTTTGGCATACGAGTATCTCCTTTCCGATGCACAATTCCTTCTTTACTGCATTCATCGCTCCCACACATTGACGAATTAACACAGAAATTGCGTCGCCATGAGATACTATGGGTTATATGACATCTCCTACTAAATCGAGTAACGTTTCTATGGAAACGACAGGATTTTCTTTCGGGATATGACTATCTCCTCTCCGATGCACCATTCCTTCTTTACAGCATCCCTCGCCGCCCTCACATTGAGGAATTAACACAGAAATAGCGTGGCTATGAAATACTATGGGTTCTATGACTTCTCCTTCTAAATCCAGTAACGTTTCTATGGAAACGACAGGATTTTCTTTTGGGATAGGAGTATCTCGTTCCCGATGCACTACTCCTAATTTACTGCATCCCTCGCTCCCTCACATTGACTAAGTAGCACAGATATTGCGTCGCTATGAAATACTGTGGGTTCTACGACATCGCCTTCTAAATCGAGTAACGTTTCTATCGAAACGACAGGAATTTCTTTTGGGATACGAATATCTGCTTTCCGATGCACTATTCCTTCTTTTCTGCATCCCCCGCTGCCATACATTAACGAATTAACACAGAAAATGCGTCGAAATGAAATACTATGCATTCTATGACTTCTCTTTCTAAATCGAGCAACGTATCTATGGAAACAACAGGATTTTCTTTTGGGATACGAGTATCTCTGATCCGATGCACTATTCCTTCTTAACTGCATCCCTCACTCCTTCAAATTGACGAATTAACACTAAAATTGCGCCTCTATGAAATACTATGGCTTATATGACATCTCCTACTAAATCGAGTAACGTTTCTATGGAAACGACAGGATTTTCTTTTGGGATACGAGTATCTCCTTCCCGATGCACTATTCCTTCTTTACTGCATCCCTCGCTTCCTCAAATTGTCGAATTAATACAGAAATTGCGTCGCTAATATATACTATGTATTCTATGACTTCACCTTCTAAATACAGTAACGACTCTATGGAAACGACAGGATTTTCTTTTGGGATATGGGTATGTTCTTTCTTATGCACTATTCCTTCTTTACTGCTTCCCTCGCTCCCTCACATTGACGAATTAACTTAGTAATTGCGTCGCTATGAAATACTATGGGTTCTGTGACATCTCCTTCTAAATCGAGTAACGTTTCAAAGAAAACGAAAGGATTTTCTTTTAAATTACGAGTGTCTCCTTTCCGATGCACAATTCCTTCTTTACTGCATTCATCGCTCCCACACATTGACGAATTAACACAGAAATTGCGTCGCCATGAGATACTATGGGTTATATGACATCTCCTACCAAATCGAGTAACGTTTCTATGGAAACGACAGGATTTTCTCTTGGGATTCGACTATCTCCTTTCCGAAGCACCATTCATTCTTTACTCCATCCCTCGCTCCCTCACATTGACGAATTGACACAGAAATTGCGTCGCAATGAAATACGATAGGTTCTATTACATCTCCTACTAAATCGAGTAACGTTTCTATGGAAACAACAGGATTTTCCTTTGGGATACGACTATCTACTTTCCAATGCACTAATCCTTCTATATGCATCGCTCGCTCCCTCACATTGTCGAATTAACACAGAAACTACGTCGCTATGATATACTATGGATTCTATGACTTTTCCTTCTAAACCCAGTAACGTTTCCATGGAAACGTCAGGATTTTCTATAGGAATATGGGTATCTCTTTTCCGATGCACAATTCCTTCTTTACTGCATCCCTCGCTCCCTCACAATGACGAATCAACACAGAAATTGTGTCGCTATGATATACTATAGGTTTTATGACTTCTCCTTCTAAATAGAGTTACGTTTCAATGGAAACGACAGGATATTCTTTTGGGATGCGACTATCTCCATTCCGATGCTCTATTCCTTCTTTACTCTATCCCTCGCTACCTCACATTGAAAAATTAACACAAAAATTGCGTCGCAATGAAATACTATGGGTTCTATTACATCTGGTTCTAAATCGAGTAACGTTTCTATGGAAACGTAAGGATATTCCTTTGGGATACGACTATCTACTTTCCAATGCACTATTCGTTCTTTACTGCAACCCTCGCTGCCTCACATTGACGAATTAACACAGAAATTGCGTCGCTATGATATAATATGTGTCCTATGACATCCCCATCTTAATCGAGTAACATTTCTAAGCAACCGACAGGAATTTCTTTTGGGTTACGGCTATCTCCTTTCCGATGCTCTAATCCTTCTTTACTGCATCCGTAGCTCCCTCACATTGACGAATTAACACAAAAATTGCTTCGCTATGAAATAATATGGGTTCTATGATTTCTCCTTCTAAATCGAGTAACGTTTCTACGGAAACGACAGGATTTTCTTTTGGGATACGAGTATCTCCTTTCCGATGCACTATTCCCTTTTTACTGCATCCCTCACTCCTTCAAATTGACGAATTAACACTGAAATTGCGTCTCTATGAAATACTATGGCTTATATGACATCTCCTACTAAATCGAGTAACGTTTGTACGGAAACGACAGGATTTTCTTTTGGGATACGAGTATCTCCTTCCCAATGCGCTATTCCTTCTTTACTGCATTCCTCGCTCCCTCACATTGTCGAATTAACACAGAAATTGCGTCGCTATTATATACTATGGATTCTATGATTTATCCCTCTAAATCCAGTTATTTTTGTATGGTAACGACAGGATTTTCTTTTGGGATACGACTATATCCTTTCCGATGCACTATTCTTTCTTTACTGCATCCCTCGCTCCGTCACATTGACGAATTAACACAGAAATTGCGTCGTCATGAAATACTATGGGTTATATGACATCTCCTACTAAATCGAGTAACGTTTCTATGGAAACGACAGGATTTTCTTTTGGGATAGGAGTATCTCCTTCCCGATGCACTATTCCTTCTTTACAGCATCCCTCGCTCATTCACACTGTCGAAGTAACACAGAAATTGCGTCGCTATGATATATTATGGATTCTATGTCTTCACCTTCTAAATACAGTAACGATTCTATGGAAACGACAGGATTTTCTTTTGGGATATGGGTATTTTTTTTCAGATGCACTATTCCTTCTTTACTGCTTCCCTCGCTCCCTTTCATTGACGAATTAACACAGAATTTGCGTCGCTATGAAATAATATGGGTCCTATGACATCTCCATCTAAATCGAGAAACGTTTCTATAGAAGCGACAGGATTTTCTTTTGGGATACGAGTATCTCCTTTCCGATGCACTACTGCTAATTTACTGCATCCCTCGTTCCCTCACATTGACTAAGTAACACAGAAATTGCGTTGCTATGAAATACTATGGGTTCTACGACTTCGCCATCTAAATCGAGTAATGTTTATATTGAAACGACAGGATTTTCTTGTGGGATACGATTATCTCCTTTCCAATGCGCTATTCCTTCTATACTGCATCCCTCGCTCCCTCACATTGACGAATTAACAAAGAAATTGCGTCACAATGAAATACTATGGGTTCTATGACATCACCTTCTAGATCGAGTAACGTTACTAAGGAAACGACAGGATTCTCTTTTGGGATACGAGTATCTCCTTCCCGATGCACTATTCCTTCTTTACTGCATCCCTCGCTCCCTCACATTGTCGAATTAACACAGAAATTGCGTCGCTATGATATACTATGGATTCTATGACTTCTCCCTCTAAATCCAGTAATGTTTCTATGGAAACGACAGGATTTTCTTTTGGCATACGAGTATCTCCTTTCCGATGCACAATTCCTTCTTTACTGCACTCATCGCTCCCACACATTGACGAATTAACACAGAAATTGCGTCGCCATGAGATACTATGGGTTATATGACATCTCCTACTAAATCGAGTAACGTTTCTATGGAAACGACAGGATTTTCTTTCGGGATATGACTATCTCCTCTCCGATGCACTATTCCTTCTTTACAGCATCCCTCGCTCCCTCACATTGAGGAATTAACACAGAAATAGCGTGGCTATGAAATACTGTGGGTTCTATGACTTCTCCTTCTAAATCCAGTAACGTTTCTATGGAAACGACAGGATTTTCTTTTGGGATAGGAGTATCTCCTTCCTGATGCACTACTCCTAATTCACTGCATCCCTCGCTCCCACACATTGACTAAGTAACACAGAAATTTCGTCGCTATGAAATACTGTGGGTTCTACGACATCGCCTTCTAAATCGAGTAACGTTTCTATTGAAACGACAGGAATTTCTTTTGGGATACGAATATCTGCTTTCCGATGCACTATTCCTTCTTTTCTGCATCCCTCGCTCCCATACATTAACGAATTAACACAGAACATGCGTCGAACTGAAATACTATGCGTTCTATGACTTCACTTTCTAAATCGAGCAACGTTTCTATGGAAACGACAGGATTTTCTTTTGGGATACGAGTATCTCTGTTCCGATGCACTATTCCCTCTTTACTGCATCCCTCACTCCTTCAAATTGACGAATTAACACTAAAATTGCGCCTCTATGAAATACTATGGCTTATATGACATCTCCTACTAAATCGAGTAACGTTTCTATGGAAACGACAGGATTTTCTTTTGGGATACGAGTATCTCCTTCCCGATGCACTATTCCTTCTTTACTGCATCCCTCGCTTCCTCACATTGTCGAATTAAAACAGAAATTGCGTCGCTAATATATACTATGTATTCTATGACTTCATCTTCTAAATAAAGTAACGACTCTATGGAATCGAGAGGATTTTCTTTTGGGATATGGGTATCTTCTTTCTGATGCACTATTCCTTCTTTACTGCTTCCCTCGCTTCCTCACATTGACGAATTAACTTAGTAATTGCGTCGCAATTAAATACTATAGGTTCTGTGACATCTCCTTCTAAATCGAGTAGCGTTTCAATGAAAACGAAAGGATTTTCTTTTAAATTACGAGTGCCTCCTTTCCGATGCACTATTCCTTCTTTACTACATCCGTCGCTCCCTCACATTGACGAATTAACACAGAAATTGTGTCGCAATGAAATATCATGGGTTTGTTGACCTCTCCTTGTAAATCGTGTAACGTTTCTATGGAACGTGAGGATTTTCTTTTGGGATACGAGTATCTCCTTTCCGATGCACAATTCCTTCTTTACTGCATCCCTCGCTCCCTCACATTGACGAATTAACACAGAAATAGCGTGGCTATGAAATACTAAGGGTTCTATGACTTCTCCTTCTAAATCCAGTAACGTTTCTATGAAAACGACAGGATTTTCTCTTGGGATTCGACTATCTCTTTTCCGATGCACTATTCATTCTTTACTCAATCCCTCGCTCCCTCACATTGACGAATTAACACAGAAATTGCGTCTGTATGAAATACCATGGGATCTATTTCTCCTTCTAAATTGAATAACGTTCTATGGGAATGACAGGATTTTCTTTTGGGATACGAGTATCTACTTTGCGATGCACTATTCCTTCTTTACTTCATCCCTCGCTCCCTCACATTGACGAATTTACACAGAAATTGCGTCGCTATGAAATACTATGGGTTCTATGACTTGTCCTAAATCGAGTACGTCTCTATGGAAACAACGGGATTTTCTTTCGGGATACGACTATCTCCTTTCCGATGCACTATTCCTTCTTTACTGCATCCCTCGCTCCCTCACGTTGACGAATTAATACAAAAATTGCGTCGCTATGAAATACTATGTGTTCTATGACATGTGCTTCTAAATCGAGTAACGTTTCTATGGAAACGACAGGATGTTCTTTTGGGATACGAATATCTGCTTTCCGATGCACTATTCCTTCTTTACTGCATCCCTCACTCCCTCACATTGACGAATTAACACAGATAATGTGTCGCCATTAAATACTATGGGTTATATGTAATCTCCTACTAAATCGAGTAACGTTTCTATGGAAACGACAAGATTTTCGTTTGGGATACGAGTATCTCCTTCCCGATGCATTATTCCTTCTTTACTGCATCCCTCGCTCCCTCACATTGTCGAATTAACACAGAAATTGCGTCGCTATGATATACTGTGGGTTATATGACTTCTCCTTCAAAATCGAGTAACGTTCCTATAGAAGCGACAGGATTTTCTTTTGTGATAAGAGTATCTCCTTTCCGATGGACTATTCCTTCTTTACTGCACCCCTCGCTCCCTCACATTGACGAATTAACACAGAAATTTCGTCGCTATGAAATAATATGGATCCTATGACATCTCCATCTAAATCGAGTAACGTCTCTATGCAAACGACAGGATTTTCTTTTGGGTTACACTTTCTACTTTCCGATGCACTACTCCTTCCTTACTGCATCCGTCGCTCCCTCACATTGACGAATTAACACAGAAATTGCGTCGCTATGAAATACTATGGGTTCTATGACCTCTCCTTCGAAATCGAGTAACATTTCTATGGAAACGACAGGAATTTCTTTTATGATACGACTATCTCCTTTACGATGCACTATTCCTTCTTTACTGCATCCCTCGCTCCCTCACATTGACGAATTAACACAGTAAATGCGTCGCTATGAAATACTATAGGTTCTATGACTTCTCCTTCTAAACCGAGTAACGTTTCAATGGAAACGACGGGATTTTCCTTTGGGATACGACTGTCTACTTTCTAATCCACTATTCCTTCTATACTGCATCCCTCGCTCCCTCACATTGACGAATTAACAGAGAAATTGCGTCGCTATGAAATACTATGGGTTCTATGACATCTCCTTCTGGATCGAGTAACGTTTCTATAGAAACGACAGGATTTTCTTTTGGGTTACGAGTATCTCCTTGCCGACGCACTATTCCTTCTTTACTGCATCCCTCGCTCCCACACATTGTAGAATTAACACAGAAATTGCGTCGCTATGATATACTTTGGATTCTATGACTTCTCCCTCTAAATCCAGTAATGATTCTATGGAAACGACAGGATTTTCTTTAGTTAAATGGGTATCTCCTTTCCGATGCAGTATTCCTTTTTTGCTGCATCCCTCGCTCCATCACATTGACGAATTAACACAGAAATTGCATCGCTATGAATTGCTATGGGTTCTATGACTTCTCCGTCTAAATCGAGAAACGTTTCAATGGAAACGACAGGATTTTCTTTTAAATTACGGGTATCTCCTTTCCGATGCACTATTCCTTCTTTACTGCATCCCTCGCTGCCTCACATTGACGAATTAACACAGAAAATGCGTCGCAATGAAATACTATGGGTTATATGTCATCTCCTACTAAATCGAGTAACGTTTCTATGGAAACGACATGATTTTCTTTTAGGATAGGTGTATCTCCTTCCGGATGCACTATTCCTTCTTTACTGCATCCCTCGCTCCCTCACATTGACGAATTAACACAGAAATTGCGTCGCCATGAAATACTATGGGTTATATGTCATCTCCTACTAAATCGAGTAACGTTTCTATGGAAACGACAGGATTTTCTTTTAGGATACGTGTATCTCCTTCCCGATGCACTAATCCTTCTTTGCAGCATCCCTCGCTCCCTCACATCGTCGAATTAACATAGAAATTGCGTCGCTATGATATACTATGGGTTTTATGACTCCTCCTTCTAAATCGAGTAACGTTTCTATAGAAACGACAGGAATTTCCTTTGTGATAAGAGTATCTCCTTTCCGATGGACTGTTCCTTTTTTACTGCACCATTCGGTCCCCCACATTTACGAATTAACACAGAAATTGCGTCGCTATGAAATACTATGGGTTCTATTACTTCTCCTTCTAAATCGAGTAACGTTTCTATGTATACGTAAGGATTTTCCTTTGGGATATGACTATCTACTCTCCAATGCACTACTCCTTCTTTACTGCATCCCTCGCTCCCTTTCATTGACGAATTAACACAGAAATTGCGTCGCTATGAAATACTGTAGGTTCCATGACTTCTCCTTCTAAATCGAGTAACGTTTCAATGGAAACGACAGGATTATCTTTTAAATTACGAGTTTCTCCTTTCCGATGCACTGTTCCTTCTTTACTGCATCCCTCGCTCCCTCACATTGTCGAATTAACACAGAAATTGCGTCGCTATGATATACTATGGTTTTTATGGCTTCTCCTTCTAAAACGAGTAACGTTTCTATAGAAACGACAGGATTTTCCTTTGTGATAAGAGTATCTCCTTTCCGATGGACTATTCCATCTTTACTGCACCCTTCGCTCCCTCACATTGACGAATTAACACAGAAATTGCTTCGCTATGAAATACTATGGGTTCTATGACTTGCCCTTCTAAATCGAGTAACGTTACTATGGAAACGACAGGATTTTCTTTTGGGATACGAGCATCTCTTTTCCGGTGTTCTGTTCCTTCCTTACTGCACACCTCGCTCCATCACATTGACGAATTATCACAGAAATTGCGTCGCTATGAAATAGTATGGATTCTATGACATTTCCTTCTAAATCGAGTGAACATTCAATGCAAACGACAGGATTTCCTTTTAGGATACGAGTATCTCCTTTCCGATGCACTATTCCCTCTTTACTGCATCCCTTGCTCCCTCACTTTGACGAAATAACACAGAAATTGCGTCGCTATGAAATACTGTAGATTCTATGACTTCCCCTTCTAATTCGAGTAACGTTTCAATGGAAACGACAGGATTATCTTTTAAATTACGAGCTTCTCCTTTCCGATGCACTATTCCATCTCTACTGCATCCCTCGCTCCCTCACATTGACGAATTAACACAGAAATTGCGTCGCTATGAAATACTACGGGTTATATGACATGTCCTACTAAATCGAGTAACGTTTTTATGGAAACGACAGGATTTTCTTTTGGGATACGAGTACCTCCGTTCCGATGCACAATTCCTTCTTTACTGCATCCCTCGCTCCCTCACAATGACGAATCAACACAGAGATTGTGTCGCTATAAAATACTATGGGTTATATGACATCTCCTACTAAATCGAGTAACGTTTCTATGGAAACGACTGGATTTTCTTTTGGGATATGACTCTCTCCTCTCCGATGCACTATTCCTTCTTTACAGCATCCCTCGCTATATCACATTGATGAATTAACACAGAAATTGCGTCGCTATGAAATACCATGGGATCCATTTCTCCTTCTAAATTGAGTGACGTTCTATGGAAACAACAGGATTTTCTTTTGGGATACGAGTATCTCCCTTCCGATGCACTATTCCTTCTTTACTGCATCCCTCGCCCACTCACTTTGACGAATTAACACAAAAATTGCGTCGCTATGAAATACTATGGGTTCTATGACATCTGCTTCTAAATCGAGTAACGTTTCTATGGAAACGACAGGATTTTCTTTTGGGGTACGACTATCACCTTTACGATGCACTACTCCTTCTTTACTGCATCCCTAGCTCCCTCTCATTGACGAATAAACACAGAAATTGTGTCGCCATGAAATACAATGGGTTGTACGACATCTCCTACTAAATCGAGTAACGTTTCTATGGAAACGACAAGATTTTCGTTTGGGATACGAGTATCTCCATTCCGATGCACTATCGCTTGTTTACTGCATCCCTCGCTCCCTCTCATTGTCGAATTAACACAGAAATTGCGTCGCTATGAAATACCATGGGATCTATTTCTCCTTCTGAATTGAGTGACGTCCTATGGAAACGACAGGATTTTCTTTTGGGATACGAGTATCTCCTTTCCGATGCACTATTCCTTCTTTACTCCATCCCACGCTCCCTCACATTGACGAATTAAAAGAGAAATTGCGTCGCTATGAAATACTATGTGTTCTATGACATCTCCTTCTAGATCGAGTAACGTTTCAATGGAAACGACAGGATTTTCTTTTGGGATACCAGTATCTCCATCCCGATACACTATTCCTTCTTTACTGCATCCCTCGCTCCCTCACATCGTCGAATTAACACAGAAATTGCGTCGCTATGATATACTATGGGTTTTATGACTTCTCCTTCTAAATCGAATAACGTTTCTGTAGAAACGACAGGATTTTCTTTTGGGTTACGACTGTCTCCTTTCCGATGCTTTATTCCTTCTTTACTGCATCCGTCGCTCTCTCACAATGACGAATTAATACAGAAATTGCGTCGCTATGTAATACTATGTGTTCTATGACTTCTCCTTCCAAATCGAGTAACGTTTCTATAGAAACGACAGAATTTTCTTTTCGGATATGACTATCTCCATTCCGATGCACTATACCTTCTTTACTCTATCCCTCGCTACCTCACATTGAAAAATTAATACAGAAATTGCGTCGCAATGAAATACTGTGGGTACTATTACTTCTTATTCTAAATCGAGTAACGTTTCTATGGAAACGTAAGGATTTTCCTTTGGGATACGACTATCTACTTTCCAATGCACTATTCCTTCTTTACTGCATCCCTCGCTCCTTCTCATTGACGAATGAACACTGAAATTGCGGCGCTATAAATTACTATGGGTTCTATGACATCTCCATCTAAATCGAGTAACGTTTCTATGAAAACAACAGGATTTTCTTTTGGGATGCGAGCATCTCTTTTCCGGTGCTCTGTTCCTTCTTTACTGCATACCTCGCTCCCTCACATTGAAGAATTAACACAGAAATTAAGTCGCCATTAAATACTATGGGTTATATGTCATCTCCTACTAAATCGAGTAACGTTTCTATGGAAGCGACAAGACTTTCGTTTGGGATACGAGTATCTCCTTCCCGATGCATTATTCCTTCTTTACTGCATTCCCTCACTCCCTCACATTGTCGAATTAACACAGAAATTGAGTCGCTATGTTACACTATGGGTCATATGACTTCTCCTTCAAAATCGAGTAACGTTTCTATAGAAGCGACAGGATTTTCATTTGTGATAAGAGTATCTCCTTTCCGATGGACTATTCTATCTTTACTGCACCCTTCCCTCCCTCACATTGACGAATTAACACAGAAATTGCGTCGCTATGAAATAATAGGGGTCCTATGACATCTCCATCTAAATCGAGTAACGTCTCTATGCAAACGACAGGATTATCTTTTGGGTTACGACTATATCCTTTCCGATGCACTATTCCTTACTTACTGCATCCGTCGCTCCCTCACACGGTCGAATTAACACAGAAATTGCGTCGCTATGAAATACTATGGGTTTTATGACTTCTCCTTCTAAATCGAGTAACGTTCCTATAGAAACGACAGGAATTTCCTTTGTGATAAGAGTATCTCATTTCCGATGGACTATTCCTTCTTTACTGCACCCTTCGCTCCCTCACATTGACGAATTAACACAGAAATTGCGTCGCTATGAAATACTATGGGTTCTATGACTTCTCCTTCTAAATCGAGTAACGTTACTATGGAAACGACAGGATTTTCTTTTGGGATACGACTATCTCCATTCCGATGCACTATACCTTCTTTACTCTATCCCTCGCTACCTCACATTGAAAAATTAACACAGAAATTGCGTCGCAAAGATATACTATGGGTTCTATTACTTCTCCTTCGAAATCGAGTAACGTTTCTATGGAAACGTAAGGATTTTCCTTTGGGATATGACTATCTACTTTCCAATGCACTACTCCTTCTTTACTGCATCCCTTGCTCCCTCTCATTGACAAATGAACACTGAAATTGCGTCGCTATGAAATACTATGGGTTCTATGACACCTCCTTCTAAATCGAGTAAAGTTTCTATGGAAACGACAGGATTTTCTTTTGGGTTACGAGCATCTCTTTTCCGGTGCTCTGTTCTTTCTTTACTGCATACCTCGCTCCCTCACATTGAGGAATTATCACAGATATTTCGTCGCTATGAAATACTATGGGTTCTATGACATTTCCTTCTAAATCGAGTGAGGATTCTATGGAAACGACAGGATTTCCTTTTAGGATGCGAGTATCTCCTTTCCGCTGCACTATTCCCTCTTTACCGCATCCCTCGCTCCCACACTTTGACGAATTAACACAGAGATTGCGTCGCTATGAAATAGTATAGGTTCTATGACTTGTCCTTCTAAACCGAGTAACGTTTCAATGGAAACGACGGGATTTTCCTTTGGGATACGACTATCTACTTTCTAATCCACTATTCCTTCTATACTGCATCCCTCGCCTCCTCACATTGACGAATTAACAGAGAAATTGCGTCGCTATGAAATACTATGGGTTATATGCCATCTCCTACTAAATCGAGTAACGTTTCTATGGAAACGACAGGATCTTCTTTTAGGATACGTGTATCTCCTTCCCGATGCACTATTCCTTCTTTACTGCATCCCTCGCTCCCTTACATTGACGAAGTAACACAGAAATTGCGTCGCCATGAAATACTATGGGTTATATGTCATCTCCTACTAAATCGAGTAACGTTTCTATGGAAACGACAGGAATTTCTTTTAGGATACGTGTATCTCCTTCCCGATGCACTATTCCTTCTTTGCAGTATCCCTCGCTCCCTCACATTGTCGAATTAACACAGAAATTGCGTCGCTATGATATACTATGGGTTTTATGACTTCTCCTTCTAAATCGAGTAACGTTTCTATAGAAACGACAGGAATTTCCTTTGTGAAAAGAGTATCTCCTTTCCGATGGACTATTCCTTCTTTACTGCACCCTTCGCTCCCTCACATTGACGAATTAACACAGAAATTGCGTCGCTATGAAATACTATGGGTTCTATGACTTCTCCGTCTAAATCGAGTAACGTTACTATGGAAACGACAGGACTTTCTTTTGGGATACGACTATCTCCATTCCGATGCACTATACCTTCTTTACTATATCCCTCGCTAACTCACATTGAAAAATTAACACAGAAATTGCGTTGCAATGATACACTATAAGTTCTATTACTTCTCCTTCGAAATCGAGTAACGTTTCTATGGAAACGTAAGGATTTTCCTTTGGGATATGACTATCTACTTTCCAATGCACTACTCCTTCTTTACTGCATCCCTCGCTCCCTGTCATTGACAAATGAACACTGAAGTTGCGTCGCTATGAAATACTATGGGTTCTATGACACCTCCTTCTAAATCGAGTAACGTTTCTACGGAAACGACAGGATTTTCTTTTGGGATACGAGTATCTCCTTTCCGATGCACTATTCCGTCTTTACTCTATCCCTCGCTCCCTCAAATTGAGGAATTACCACAGAAATTGCGTCGCAATGAAATACTATGGGTACTAGTACATCTCCTTCTAAATCGAGTAACGTTTCTATGGAAATAATTGGATTTTCTTTTGGGATACGACTATATACTTTCCAATGCACTATTCCTTCTTTACTGCATCCGTCGCTCCCTGTCAATGACGAATTAACACAGAAATTGCGGCGCTATGAAATACTATGGGTTCTATGACTTCTCCTTCTAAATATAGTAACGTTTCTACGAAAACGAGCGGATTTTCTTTTGGGATCCGAGTATCTCCTTTCCGATGCACTATTCCTGCTTTACAGCATCCCTCGCTCCCTCACATTGAGGACTTACCACAGATATTGCGTCGCTATGAAATACTGTGGGTTCTATGACTTCTCCATCTAAATATAGTAACGTTTCTATGGAAACGACAGGATTTTCTTTTGGGTTACGAGCATCTCTTTTCCGGTGCTCTGTTCTTTCTTTACTGCATACCTCGCTCCCTCACATTGAGGAATTATCACAGATATTTCGTCGCTATGAAATACTATGGGTTCTATGACATTTCCTTCTAAATCGAGTGAGGATTCTATGGAAACGACAGGATTTCCTTTTAGGATGCGAGTATCTCCTTTCCGCTGCACTATTCCCTCTTTACCGCATCCCTCGCTCCCACACTTTGACGAATTAACACAGAGATTGCGTCGCTATGAAATAGTATAGGTTCTATGATTTGTCCTTCTAAACCGAGTAACGTTTCAATGGAAACGACGGGATTTTCCTTTGGGATACGACTATCTACTTTCTAATCCACTATTCCTTCTATACTGCATCCCTCGCTCCCTCACATTGACGAATTAACAGAGAAATTGCGTCGCTATGAAATACTATGGGTTCTATGTCATCTCCTTCTGGATCGAGTAACGTTTCTATGGAAACGACAGGATCTTCTTTTAGGATACGTGTATCTCCTTCCCGATGCACTATTCCTTCTTTACTGCACCCCTCGCTGCCTCACATTGACGAATTAACACAGAAATTGCGTCGCTATGAAATACAATGGGTTATATGCCATCTCCTACTAAATCGAGTAACGTTTCTATGGAAACGACAGGATCTTCTTTTAGGATACGTGTATCTCCTTCCCGATGCACTATTCCTTCTTTACTGCATCCCTCGCTCCCTTACATTGACGAAGTAACACAGAAATTGCGTCGCCATGAAATACTATGGGTTATATGTCATCTCCTACTAAATCGAGTAACGTTTCTATGGAAACGACAGGACTTTCTTTTAGGATACGTGTATCTCCTTCCCGATGCACTATTCCTTCTTTGCAGTATCCCTCGCTCCCTCACATTGTCGAATTAACACAGAAATTGCGTCGCTATGATATACTATGGGTTTTATGACTTCTCCTTCTAAATCGAGTAACGTTTCTATAGAAACGACAGGAATTTCCTTTGTGAAAAGAGTATCTCCTTTCCGATGGACTATTCCTTCTTTACTGCACCCTTCGCTCCCTCACATTGACGAATGAACACAGAAATTGCGTCGCTATGAAATACTATGGGTTCTATGACTTCTCCTTCTAAATCGAGTAACGTTACTATGGAAACGACAGGACTTTCTTTTGGGATACGACTATCTCCATTCCGATGCACTATACCTTCTTTACTCTATCCCTCGCTACCTCACATTGAAAAATTAACACAGAAATTGCGTTGCAATGATACACTATAAGTTCTATTACTTCTCCTTCGAAATCGAGTAACGTTTCTATGGAAACGTAAGGATTTTCCTTTGGGATATGACTATCTACTTTCCAATGCACTACTCCTTCTTTACTGCATCCCTCGCTCCCTCTCATTGACAAATGAACACTGAAATTGCGTCGCTATGAAATGATATGGGTCCTATGACATCTCCATCTAAATCGAGTAACGTTTCTATGGAAACGACAGGACTTTATTTTGGGATATGACTAGCTCCTTTCCGATGCACTATTCCTTCTTTACAGCATCTCTCGCTCCCTCACATTATGGAATAAACACAGAAATTGCGTCGCTATGAAATACTATGGATTCTATGACTACTCCTTCCATATCTAGTAACGTTTCAATGGAAACGACAGGATTTTCTTTTGGGTTACGACTATCTCCTTTATAATGCACTATTCCTTCTTTACTGCATCACTCGCTCCCTCACAATGACAAATTAACACAGATATTTCGTCGCTGTGAAATACTGCGGGTTCTATTACATCTCCTTCTAAATCGGGTAACGTTTCTATCGATAAGACAGGATTTTTCTTTGGGATACGACTATCTACTTTCCATTGACTATTCCTTTTTTACTGCATAACACGGTCCGTCGTATTGACGAATAACACAGCAATTGCGTCACTATGAAATACTATGGGTTCTATGACATCTCCTTTTAAATCGAGTGACGGTTCTATGGTAACGATAGGATTTTCTTTTGGGATACGAGTATCTCCTTCCCGATGCACTATTCCTTCTTTACAGCATCTCACCTTCCCTCACACTTTCGAATTAACACAGAAATTGCGTCGCTATGAAATACTATGGGTTCTATGACTTCTCCTTGTAATTCGGGTAACGTTACTATGGAAACGACAGGATTTTCTTTTGGGATACAACTATCTCCATTCCGATGCACTATTCCTTATTTACTCTATCCCTCGCTACCTCAAATTGATAAATTAACACAGAAATTGCGTCGCAATGAAATACTATGGGTTCTATTAATTCTCCTTCTAAATCGAGCAACGTTTCTATAGAAACGTAAGGATTTTCCTTTGGGATACGACTATCTACTTTCCAATACACTATTCCTTCTTTACTGCATCCCTCGCTCCGTCTCATTGACGAATGAACACTGAAATCTCGGCGCTAAGAAATACAATGGGTTCTATGGGATCTCCTTCAAAGTCGAGTAACGTTTCTATGGAAACGACAGGATTTTCTTTTGGGATACGAGTATCTCCTTTATGATGCACTATTCCTTCTTTACTGCATCACTCGCTCCCTCACAATGTCAAATTAACACAGAAATTTCGTCGCTGTGAAATACTATGGGTTCTATTACATCTCCATCTAAATAGAATAGGGTTTCTATGCAAAAGACACGAATTTCTTTTGAGTTACGACTATCTCCTTTCCGATGCACTATTCCTACTTTACTGCATCCGTCGCTCCCACAAATTGACGAATTAACACAGAAATTGTGTCGCAATGAAATACTATGGTTCCTATGTCTTCTCCTTGTAATTCTTGTAACGTTTCTTTGGAATCGACAGGATTTTCTTTTGGGATACGAGTATCTCCTTTCCGATGCACAATTCCTTCTATGCTGCATCCCTCGCTCCCTCACATTGACGAATTATCACAGAAATTGCGTCGCAATGAAAAACTTGGGTTCTATTACATCTCCGTCTAAATCGAGTAACGTTTCTATGGAAACGACAGGATTTTCCTTTTGGATGCGACTATCTACTTTCCAATGCATTATTCCTTCTTTACTGCATCCCTCGCTACCTCACATTGACGAATTAACACAGAAATTGCTGCGCTATGAAATACTATAGGTTCTATGACTTCTCCTTCTAAATCGAGTAACGTTTCTATGGAAACGACATGATTTTCTTTTAAATTACGAGTATCTCCTTTCCGATGCACTATTCCTTCTTTACTGCATCCCTCGCTCCCTCACATTGATGAATTAACACAGAAATTGCGTCGGTATGAAATACTATGGGTTCTATGACATCTCCTTCTAAATCGAGTAAAGTTTCTATTTAAAAGAAAGGATTTTATTTTGGGATACGACTATCTCCATTCCGATGAACCATTCTTTCATTACTGCATCCCTCGCTGCCTCACTTTGACGAATTAACACAGAAATGTCGTAGCTATGAAACACTATGGGTTCTATGACTTATCATTCTACATCGAATAACGTTTCAATGGAAACGACAGGATTTTCTTTTGGGATACGCGTACCTCCTTTCCGATGCACTGCTCCCTCTTTACTGCATCCCTCGCTCCCTCACAATGACGAATCAACACAGAAATTGTGTCGTTATGAAATACTATGGGTTATATGACATCTCCTACTAAATCGAGTAACGTTTCTATCGAAACGACATGATTTTCTTTTGGGTTACGACTATCTCGTTTCCGATGCACTAATTTTTCTATACTGTTTCCGTCGCTCCCTCACATTGACGAATTAACACAGAAATTGCGCCGCTATGAAATACTATGGGTTCTATGACTTCTCCTTCTAAATCGAGTAACGTTACTATGGTAAGGACAGAATTTTCTTTTCGGATACGACTATCTCTATTCCGATGCACTAATCCTTCTTTACTCTATCCCTCGCCACCTCACATTGATAAATTAATACAGAAATAGCGTCGCAATGAAATACTATGGGTACTATTACTTCTCCTTCTAAATCGAGTAACGTTTCTATGGAAACAAAAGGATTTTCTTTTGGGATACGTCTATCTACTTTCCAATACACTATTCCTTCTTTACTGCCTACCTCGCTTACTCTCATTGACGAATGAACACTGAAATTGCGTCGCTATGAAATACAATGGGTTCTAAGAGATCTCCTTCTAAATCGAGTAACGTCTCTATGGAAACGAGAGGTATTTCTCTTGGGGTACGAGTATCTCTTTTCCGGTGTTCTGTTCCTTCTTTACTGCGTGCCTCGTTCCCTCACATTCACGAAAGAACTCAGAAATTGCGTCGCTATGAAATACTGTAGTTTCTATGACTTCTCCTTCAAAATCAAGTAACGTTTCAATGGAAATGACAGGATTATCTTTTAAATTACGAGTATGTCTTTTCTAATGCACTATTCCTTCTTTTCTGCATCCCTCGCTCCCATACATTGGGGAATCAACACAGAAATTGCGTCGCTATGAAATACTATGGGTTCTATGACATCTCCTTCTATATCGAGTAACGTTTCTATGGAAACGACAGGATTTTCATTTGGGATACGAGTATCTACTTTCCGATGCACTATTCCCTCTTTACTGCATCCCTCGCTCCCTCACATTGACGAGTTAACACAGAAATTGCGTCGCTATGAAGTTATATGGGTTCTATGACTTCTAAATCGAGTAACGTTTCTATGGATACGAGAGGATTTTATTTTGGGATACGAGTATCTCTTTCCCGATGCACTATTAGTTATTTACTGCATCCCTCGCTCCCTCACTTTGACGAATTAACACAGAAATTGCGTTGTAATGAAATACTATGGGTTCTATTACATCTCCTTCTAAATCGAGTATCGTTACTATGGATACGACAGGATTTTCTTTTGGGATACGAGTGACTCTTTCCCGATGCACTATTAGTTCTTTACTGCATCCCTCACTCCCTCACATTGTCGAATTAACACAGAAATTGCGTCACTATGATATACTATTGATTCTATGACTTCTTCTAAATCCAGTAACATTTGTATGGAAACGACAGGATTTCCCTTTGGGATACGACTATCTACTTTCCGATGCACTATTCCTTCTTTACTGCATCCCTCGCTCCCTCACATTGACGAATTAACACAGATATTGCGTCGCTATGAAATACTATGGATTCGATGACATCACGTTCTAAATACAGTAACGATTATATGGAAACGACAGGATTTTCTTTTGGGATATGGGTATGTTCTTTCTGATGCACTATTCCTTCTTTACTGCATCCCTCGCTCCCTCACATTGACGAATTAACACAGAGATTGCGTCACCATGAAATACTATGGGTTCTATGACTTCTAGTTCTAAATCCAGTATCGCTTCTTTGGAAACGACAGGATTTTCTTTTGGGATACGACTAACTCCTTTCCGGTGCACTATTCCTTCATTACTCCATCCCTCGCTCCCTCACATTGACGAATTGACACAGAAATTGCTTCGCAATTAAATACAATGTGTTCTGTGACATCCCCTTATAAATCGGGTAACGTTTCTATGGAAACGACAGGATTTTTTTTGGGATACGAGTATCTCCTTCCTGATGCACTATTCCTTCTTTACTGCATCCCTCGCTCTCTCACATTGTCGAATTAACACAGAAATTGCGTCGCCATGATATACTATGGTTTCTATGACTTCTCCCTCTAAATCCAGTAACGATTCTATGGAAACGACAGGATTTTCTTTTGGGATATGGGAATCTCCTTTCCGATGCTGTATTCCTTTTTTACTGCATCCCTCGCTCCATCACATTGACGAATTAACACAGAAATTGAGGCGCTATGAAATACTATAAGTTCTATGACTTCTCCTTCTAAATCGAGTAACGTTTCAATGGAAACGAGAGGATTTTCTTTTAAATTACGAGTATCTCCTTTACGATGCACTATTTCTTCTTTACTGCATCCCTCGCTCCCTCACATTGACGAATTAACACAGAAATTGCGTCGCAATGAAATACTATGGAGTCAATTACATCTCCTTCTAAATCGAGTAACGTTACTGTGGAAACAACTGGATTTTCTTTTGGGATACTACTAACTATATTCCGATGCAGTATTCCTTCTTTACTCTATCCCTCGCCACCTCACATTGATAAATTAACACAGAAATTGCGTCGCAATGAAATACTATGGGTTCTATTACTTCTCCTTCTAAATCGAGTAACGTTTCAATGGAAACGACAGGATTTTCTTTTAAATTACGAGTATCTCCTTTACGATGCACTATTCCTTCTTTACTGCATGCCTCGCTCCCTCACATTGACGAATTAACACAGAAATTGCGTCGCTTTGAATTACTATGGGTTCTATGACTTCTCCTTCTAAATCGAGTAACGTTTCTATGGAAACGACAGGATTTTCCTTTGGGTTACGACCATCTACCTTCCAATGCACTATTTCTTTTTTGCTGCATCCCTCATATCCTCACATTGGCCAATTAACACATAAATTGGGGCGCTATGGCATACTATGGGTTCTATGACATCTCCTTCGAAATCGAGTAACATTTCTATGGAAACGACAGGATTTTCTTTTGGGATATGAGTATCTCCTTCCCGATGCACTATTCTTTCTTTACTACATTCCTCGCTCCCTCACATTGTCGAATTAACACAGCAATGGCGTCGCTATGATATAGTATGGATACTATGACTTCTCCTTCTAAATCCAGTAACGTTTCTATGGAAACGACAGGATTTTCTATTGGGATATAGGTATCTCCATTCCGATGCACTATTCCTTCTTTACTGCATCCGTCGCTCCCTCACATTGACGAATTAACACAGAAATTGCGTCGCTATGAAATACTATGGGTTCTATGACTTCTCCTTCTAAATCGAGTAACGTTTCTATGGAAACGACAGGATTTTCTTTTGGGATACGAGTATCTCCTTTCCGATGCACTATTCCTTCTTTACTGCAACCCTCGCTGCCTCACATTGACGAATTACCACAGAAATTGCGTCCCTATGAGATACTATGGGTTCTATGACTTCTGCTTCCAAATCTATTAACATTTCTATGGAAACGACAGGATATTCTTTTGGGATACGACTATCTCCTTTCCGATGCACTATTCCTTCTTTACTCCATCCCTCGCTCCCTCACATTGACGAATTGACACAGAAATAGCGTCGCAATGAAATACTATGGGTTCTATTACGTCTCCTTCTAAATCGAGTAACGTTTCTATGGAAACGACAGGATTCTACTTTGGGATACGACTATCGACTTTCCAATGCACTATTCCTTCTTTACTGCATCCCTCGCTCCCTCACATTGACGAATGAGCACAGAAATTGCGTCGCTATGAAATAGTATGGGTTCTATGACTCTAAATCGAGTAACGTTTCTATGGAAACGACAGGATTTTCTTTTGGGAGACGACTATCTACTTTCCGATGCACTATTACTTCTTTACTGCATTCCTCGCTCCCTCACATTGACGAATTAATACTGAAATGTCGTCCCTAGGAAATTCTATAGGTTCTATGACTTCTCGTTCTAAAGCGAGTAACGTTTCTATGGAAACGACAGGACTTTATTTTGGGATACGAGTGCCCCCTTTCCGATGCACTGATCCTTCTTTACTGCATCCCTCGCTCCCTCACATTGACGAATTAACACAGAAATTGCGTCGCTAGGAAGTACCATGAGTTCTATGACTTCTCCTTCTAAATCGAGTAACCTTTCTATGGAAACGACAGGATTTTCTTTTGGGGTATGAGTATCTCCTTTCAGATGCACTATTCCTTCTTTACTGCATCCCTCGCTCCCTCACATTGACGAGTTAACACAGAAATTGCGTCGCTATGTAATGCTATGGTATCTATGAGTTCTCCTTCTAAATCGAGTAACGTTTCTATGGAAACGACAGGATTTTCTTTTGGGATACGAGTATCTCCTTTCAGATGCTCTATTCCTTTTTTACTGTCTTCCTCGCTCCCTGACATTGTCGAATTAACACAGAAATTGCGTCGCTATGAAATACTATGGGTTATAGGACATCTACTACTAAATCGAGTATTGTTTCTAGGGAAACGACAGGATTTTCTTTTGGGATATGGCTATCTCCTTTCCGATGCACTATACCTTCTTCACAGCATCCCTCGCTCCCTCACATTGAGGAATTAACACAGAAATTGCGTCGCTATGAAATACTATGGGTCCTATGACCTCCCCTTCTAAATTTGGTAACGTTTCTATGGAAACGACAGGATTTTCTTTTGGGATACGACTATCTCCTTTCCAATGCAACACAGAAATGGCATCGCAATGAAACACTATGTGTTCTATTACTTCTCCTTCTAAATCGAGTTACGTTTCTATGGAAACGACAGGATATTCTTTTGGGATACGAGTGCCTCCATTCCGATGCACTGATCCTTCTTTACTGCATCCATCACTCCCTCACATTGTCGAATTAACACAGAAATTGCATCGTTATGATGTACTATGGATTCTATGACTTCTCCTTCTAAATCCAGCAACGCTTCTATGGAAACGACAGGATTTTCCTTTGGGATATGGGTATCACCTTTCCGATGTACTATTCCTTCTTGCTGCTTCCCTCGCTCCCTCACATTGACGAATGAACACAGAAATTACGTCGCTATGAAATAGTATGGGTTCTATGAATTCTCCTTCTAAATCGCCTAACGTTTCTATGGAAACGACGGGATTTTCTTTTGGGATACGACTATCTCCTTTCCGATGCACTATTCCTTCATTACTGCATCCCTCGCTCCCTCCCATTGACGAATTAATACAGAAATGGCGTCCCTATGAAATACTACAGGTTCGATGACTTCTCCTTCTAAATCGAGTAATGTTTCTATGGAAGCGACAGAATTTTCTTTTGGGATACGAGTATCCTCTTCCCGATGCACTAATCCTGCTTTACTCCATCCCTCGCTCCCTCAAATTGACGAATTAACACAGAAATTGCGTCGGAATAAAATATTATGGGTTCTACTACATCTCCTTCTAAATCGAGTAACGTATGTATGGAAACGACAGGATAATCCTTTGGGATACGACTATCTACTTTCCAATGCACTATTCCTTCTTTACTGCATCACTCGCTCCCTCACATTGGCGAATTAACACGTAAATTGCGTCGCTATGAAATACTATGGGTGCTATAACCTCTCCTTCTAAATCTAGTAATGTTTCTATGGAAACAACAGGATTTTCTTTGCGATACGAGTATCTACTTTCCGATGCACTATTCCTTCTTTGCTGCATCCCTCGCTCCCTCACATTGACGAATGAACACAGAAATTGCGTCGCTATGATATAGTATGGGTTCTATTACTTCTCCTTCTAAATCGAGTAACGTTGCTATGGAAACGACAGGATTTTCTTTTGGGATACGAGCATCTCTTTTCCGGTGTTCTGTTCCTTCTTTACTGCACACCTCGCTCCCTCACATTGACGAATAATCACAGAAAATTCGTCGCTATGAAATACTGTGGGTACTATTACTTCTTATTCTAAAACCAGTAACGTTTCTATGGAAACGTAAGGATTTTCCTTTGGGATACGACTATCTACTTTCCAATGTACTATTCCTTCTTTAATGCATCCCTCGCTCCCTCTCATTGACGAATGAACACTGAAATTGCGTCGCTATGAAATACTATGGGTTCTATGACATCTCCATCTAAATCGAGTAACGTTTCTATGGAAACGACAGGATTTTCTTTTGGGATACGAGCATCTCTTTTCCGGTATTCTGTTCCTTCTTTACTTCATACCTCGCTCCCTCACATTGACGAATTATCACAGAAATTGCGTCGCTATGAAATACTATGGGTTCTATGACAACTCCGTCTAAATCGAGTAAAGATTCTATGCAAACGACAGGATTTCCTTTTAGGATACGAGTATCTCCTTTCCGATGCACTATTCCTTCTTTACCGCATCCATCGCTCCCACACTTTGACGAATTGACACAGAAATTGCGTCGCTATTAAGCACTGTTTGTTCTATGACTTCTCCTTCTAAATCGAGTAACGTTTCAATGGAAACGGCAGGATTATTTTTTAAGTTACGAGTTTCTCCTTTCCGATGCACTATTCCTTCTTTAATGCATCCCTCGCTCCCTCTCATTGACGAATGAACACTGAAATTGCGTCGCTATGAAATACTATGGGTTATATGACATCTCCTACTAAATCGAGTTACGTTTCTATGGAAACGACAGGTTTTTTTTGGGATATGACTCTCCCCTTTCCGATGCACTATTCCTTCTTTGCAGCATCCCACGCTATATCACATTGACGAATTAACACAGAAATTGCGTCGCTATGAAATACCATGGGATCTATTTCTCCGTCTAAATTGAGTAACGTTCTATGGAAACGACAGTATTTTCTCTTGGCATACGAGTATCTCCTTTCCGATGCACTATTCCTTCTTTACTGCATCCCTCGCCCCCTCACATTGACGAATTAATACAAAAATTGCGTCGCTATGAAATTCTTTGTGTTCTATGACATCTGCTTCTAAATCAAGTAACGTTTCTATGGAAACGACAGGATTTTCTTTTGGGATACGACTATCTCCTTTACGATGCACTATTCCTTGTTTACTGCATCCCTCACTCCCTCACATTGCCGAATTAACACAGAAATTGAGTCGCTATGATATACTATGGGTTATATGACTTCTCCTTCAAAATCGAGTAACGTTTCTATAGTAGCGACAGGATTTTCATTTGTGATATAAGTATCTCCTTTCCGATGGACTATTCCTTCTTTACTGCACCCCTCGCTCCCTCACATTGACGAATTAACACAGAAATTGCGTCGCTATGAAATAATATGGGTCCTATGACATCTCCATCTAAATCGAGTAACGGCTCTATGCAAACGACAGGATTTTCTTTTGGGTTACGACTATCTCCTTTCCGATGCCCTATTCCTTCCTTACTGCATCCGTCGCTCCCTCACATTGACGAATTAACACAGAAATTGCGTCGCTATGAAATACTATGGGTTCTATGACTTCTCCTTCTAAATCGAGTAACATTTCTATGGAAACGACAGGATTTTCTTTTCGGATACGACTATCTCCTTTACGATGCACTATTCCTTCTTTACTGCATCCCTCGCTCCCTCACATTGACGAATTAACACAGTAATTGCGTCGCTATGAAATAGTATAGGTTCTATGACTTCTCCTTCTAAACCGAGTAACGTTTCAATGGAAAAGACGGGATTTTCCTTTGGGATACGACTATCTACTTTCTAATCCACTATTTTTTCTATACTGCATCCCTCGCTCCCTCACATTGACTAATTAACAGAGAAATTGCGTAGCTATGAAATACTATGGGTTCTATGACATCTCCTTCTGGATCGAGTAACGTTTCTATGGAAACGACAGGATTTTGTTTTAAATTACGGGTATCTCCTTTCCGATGCACTATTCCTTCTTTACTGACCCCTCGCTGCCTCACATTGACGAATTAACACAGAAATTGGGTCGCTATGAAATACTATGGGTTATATGTCATCTCCTACTAAATCGAGTAACGTTTCTATGGAAACGACAGGATTTTCTTTTAGGATACGTGTATCTCCTTCCCGATGCACTATTCCTTCTTTACTGCATCCCTCGCTCCCTCACATTGACACGTATACCTCCGTTCCGATGCACAATTCCTTCTTTACTGCATCCCTCGCTCCCTCGCGACACAGAGATTGTGTCGCTATGAAATACTATGGGTTATATGACATCTCCTACTAAATCGAGTAACGTTTCTGTGGAAACGACTGGATTTTCTTTTGGGATATGACTCTCTCCTCTCCGATGCACTATTCCTTCTTTACAGCATCCCTCGCTATATCACATTGATGAATTAATACACAAATTGCGTCGCTATGAAATACCATGGGATCTGCTCCTCCTTCTAAATTGAGTAACGCTTCAATGGAAACAACAGGATTGTCTTATGGGATACGAGTATCTCCTTTCCGATGCACTATTCCTTCTTTACTGCATCCCTCGCCCCCTCACTTTGACGAATTAACACAGAAATTGCGTCGCTATGATATACTATGGATTTTATGACTTCTCCTTCTAAATCGAGTAACGTTTCTATAGAAGCGACAGGATTTTCTTTTGTGATAAGAGTATCTCGTCCGATGGACTATTCCTACTTTACTGCACCCTTCGCTCCCTCACATTGACTATTAACACAGGAATTGCGTCTCTATGAAATACTATGTGTTCTGTGACATCTGCTTCTAAATCGAGTAACGTTTCTATGGAAGCGACAGGATTATCTTTTGGGATACGAGTATCTCCTTCCCGATGCACTATTCCTTCTTTACTGCATCCCTCGCTCCCTCACATTGTCGAAATAACACAGAAATTGCGTCGCTATGATATACTATGGATAATATGACTTCTCCCTCTAAATCAAGTAATGTTTCTATGGAAACGACAGGATTTTCTTTTGGGATACGACTATCTCCTTTCCGATGCAATATTCATTCTTTACAGCATCCCTCGCTCCCTCGCATTGCGAATTAACACAAAAGGTGCGTCGCTATGAAATACTATGTGTTCTGTGACATCTGCTTCTAATTCGAGTAACGTTTCTATGGAAGCGACAGGATTATCTTTTGGGATACGATTATCTCCTTTCCGATGCACTATTCCTTCTTTACTCCATCCCACGCTCCCTCACATTGACGAATTAACACAGACATTGCGTCGCATTGAAATACTATGGGTTCTATTACATCTCCTTCTTAATCGTTAACGTTTCCATGGAAACGACTTAATTTTCCCTTGGGATACGACTATCTACTTTCCAATGCACTATTCCTTCCATACTGCATCCCTCGCTCCCTCACATTGATGAATTAAAAGAGAAATTGCGTCACTATGAAATACTATGGGTTCTATGACATCTCCATCTAAACCGAGTAACGTTTCTATGGAAACGACAGGATTTTCTTTTGAGATACGACTATCTCCTCTACGATGCACTATTCCTTCTTTACAGCATCCCACGCTATATCACATTGACGAATTAACACAGAAATTGCGTCGCTATGAATTTCCATGGGATCTATTTGTCCTTCTAAATTGAGTAACGTTCTATGGAAACGACAGGATTTTCTCTTGGCATACGAGTATCTCCTTTCCGATGCACTATTCCTTCTTTACCGCATTCATCGCTCCCACACTTTGAAGAATTAACACAGAAATTGCGTCGCTATGAAGTACTGTATGTTCTATGACTTCTCCTTCTAAATCGAGTAACGTTTCAATGGAAACGACAGGATTATTTTTTAAATTACGAGTTTCTCCTTTCCGATGCACTATTCCTTCTTTACTGCATCATTCGCTCCCTCACATTGACGAATTAACACAGGAATTGCGTCGCTATGAAATACTATGGGTTATATGACATCTCCTACTAAATCGTGTTACGTTTCTATGGAAACGACAGGATATTTTTGGGATATGACTCTCTCCTTTCCGATGCACTATTACTTCTTTACAGCATCCCACGCTATATCACATTGACGAATTAACACAGAAATTGCGTCGCTATGAAATACCATGGGATCTATTTCTCCTTGTAAATTGAGTAACGTTCTATGGAAACGACAGGATTTTCTCTTGGCATACGAGTATCTCCTTTCCGATGCACTATTCCTTCTTTACTGCATCCCTCGCCCCCTCAAATTCACGAATTAATACAAAAATTGCGTCGCTATGAAATACTTTGTGTTCTATGACATCTGCTTCTAAATCGAGTAACGTTTCTATGGAAACGACAGGATTTTCTTTTGAGATACGACTATCTCCTTTACGAAGCACTATTCCTTCTTTACTGCATCCCTCACTCCCTCACATTGACGAATTAACACAGAAATTGTGTCGCCATTAAATACTATGGGTTATATGTCATCTCCTACTAAATCGAGTAACGTTTCTATGGAAACGACAAGACTTTCGTTTGGGATACGAGTATCTCCTTCCCGATTCATTATTCCTTCTATACTGCATTCCCTCACTCCCTCACTTTGTCGTATTAACACAGAAATTGAGTCGCTATGATTTACTATGGGTTATATGACTTCTCCTTCAAAATCGAGTAACGTTTCTATAGAAGCGACAGGATTTTCATTTGTGATAAGAGTATCTCCTTTCCGATGCACTATTCCTTCTTTACTGCACCCCCGCTGCCTCACATTGACGAATTAACACAGAAATTGCGTCGCTATGAAATACTATGGGTTATATGTCATCTCCTACTAAATCGAGTAACGTTTCTATGGAAACGACAGGATTTCCTTTTAGGATACGAGTATCTCCTTTCCGATGCTCTGATCCTTCTTTACTGCATACCTCGCTCCCTCACTTTGACGAATTAACACAGAAATTGCGTCGCTATGAAATACTGTAGTTTCTATGACTTCTCCACCTACATCGAGTAACGTTTCAATGGAAACGAAAGGATTATCTTTTAAATTACGAGTTTCTCCTTTCCGATGCACTATTCCTTCTTTACTGCATCCCTCGCTCCCTCACATTGATGAATTAACACAGATATTGCGTCGCTATGAGATAGTTTGGGTTCTATGACACCTCCTTCTAAATCGAGTAACGTTTCTATGGAAACGACAGTATTTTCTTTTGGGATACGACTATCTCCTTTACGATGCACTATTCCTTCTTTACTGCATACCTCGCTCCCTCACATTGACGAATTATCACAGAAATTACGTCGCTATGAAATACTATGGGTTCTATGACATCTCCTTCTAAATCGAGTAAAGATTCTATGCAAACGACAGGATTTCCTTTTAATATACGAGTATCTCCTTTCCGCTGCACTATTCCTTCTTAACCGCATCCCTCGCTCCCACACTTTGACAAATTAACACAGAGATTGCGTCGCTACGAAATAGTATAGGTTCTATGACTTCTCCTTCTAACCCGAGTACCGTTTCAATGGAAAGGACGTGATTTTCCTTTGGGATACGACTATCTACTTTCTAATCCACTATTCCTTCTATACTGCATCCCTCGCTCCCTCACAATGACGAATTAACACAGAAATTGCGTCGCTATGAAATACTATGGGTTATATGTCATCTCCTACTAAATCGAGTAACGTTTCTATGGAAACGACAGGATTTCCTTTTAGGATACGAGTATCTCCTTCCCGATGCACTAATCCTTCTTTGCAGCATCCCTCGCTCCCTCACATTGTCGAATTAACACAGAGATTGCGTCGCTATGATATACTATGGGTTTTATGACTTCTCCTTCTAAATCGAGTAACGTTTCTATAGTAACGACAGGAATTTCCTTTGTGATAAGAGTATCTCCTTTCCGATGGACTATTCCTTCTTTACTGCACCCTCCGCTCCCTCACATTGACGAATTAACACAGAAATTGCGTCGCTATGAAATACTATGGGTTCTATGACTTCTCCTTCTAAATCGAGAAACGTTACTATGGAAACGACAGGATTTTCTTTTGGGATACGACTATCTCCATTCCGATGCACTATACCTTTTTTACTCTATCCCTCGCTACCTCACATTGAAAAATTAACACAGAAATTGCGTCGCATTGATATACTATGGGTTCTATTACTTCTCCTTCGAAATCGAGTAACGTTTCTATGGAAACGTAAGGATTTTCCTTTGGGATATGACTATCTACTTTCCAATGCACTACTCCTTCTGAACTGCATCCCTCGCTCCCTCTCATTGACAAATGAACACTGAAATTGCGTCGCTATGAAATACTATGGGTTCTATGACACCTCCTTCTAAATCGAGTAACGTTTCTATGGAAACGACAGGATTTTCTTTTGGAATACGGGCATCTCTTCTCCGGTGCTCTGTTCTGTCTTTACTGCATACCTCGCACCCTCACATTGAGGAATTATCACAGATATTTCGTCGCTATGAAATACTATGGGTTCTATGACATTTCCTTCTAAATCGAGTGAGGATTCTATGGAAACGACAGGATTTCCTTTTAGGATACGAGTATCTCTTTTCCGAAGCTCTGTTCCTTCTTTACTGCACACCTCGCTCCCTCACTTTGACGAATTAACACAGAAATTGCGTCGCTATGAAATACTGTAGGTTCTATGACATCTTCTCCTAAATCGAGTAACGTTTCAATGGAAACGAAAGGATTATCTTTTAAATTACTAGTTTCTCCTTTCCGATGCACTATTCCATCTATACTGCATCCCTCGCTCCGTCACATTGACGAATTAACACAGAAATTGCGTCGCTATGAGATAGTATGGGTTCTATGACACCTCCTTCTAAATCGAGTAACGTTTCTATGGAGACGACATAATTTTCTTTTGGGATACGACTATCTCCTTTACGATGCACTATTCCTTCTTTACTGCATACCTCGCTCCCTCACATTGACGTATTATTACAGAAATTACGTCGCTATGAAATACTATGGGTTCTATGACATCTCCTTCTAAATCGAGTAAAGATTCTATGCAAACGACAGGATTTCCTTTTAGGATACGAGTATCTCCTTTCCGCTGCACTATTCCTTCTTTACCGCATCTCTCGCTCCCACACTTTGACGAATTAACACAGAGATTGCGTCGCTATGAAATAGTATAGGTTCTATGACTTCTCCTTCTAAACCGAGTAACGTTTCAATGGAAACGACGGGATTTGCCTTTGGGATACGACTATCTTCTTTCTAATCCACTATTCTTTCTATACTGCATCCCTCGCTCCCTCACATTGACGAAGTAACACAGAAATTGCGTCCCCATGAAATACTATGTGTTATATGTCATCTCCGACTAAATCGAGTAACGTTTCTATGGAAACGACAGGATTTTCTTTTAGGATACGTTTATCTCCTTCCCGATGCACTATTCCTTCTTTGCAGCATCCCTCGCTCCCTCACATTGTCGAGTTAACACAGAAATTGCGTCGCTATGATATACTATGGGTTTTATGACTTCTCCTTCTAAATCGAGTAACGTTTCTATAGAAACGACAGGAATTTCCTTTGTGATAAGAGTGTCTCCTTTCCGATGCACTATTCCTTCTTTACAGCATCCCTCGCTCCCTCACATTGACGAATTAACACAGAAATTGCGTCGCTATGAAATACTATGGGTTCTATGACTTCTCCTTCTAAATCGAGAAACGTTACTATGGAAACGACAGGATTCTCTTTTGGGATACGACTATCTCCATTCCGATGCACTATACCTTCTTTACGCTATCCCTCGCTACCTCACATTGAAAAATTAACACAGAAATTGCGTTGCAATGATATACTATAGGTTCCATTACTTCTCCTTCGACGTCGAGTAACGTTTCTATGGAAACGTAAGGATTTTCCTTTGGGATATGACTATCTACTTTCCAATGCACTACTCCTTCTTTACTGCATCCCTCGCTCCCTCTCATTGACAAATGAACACTGAAATTGCGTCGCTATGAAATACTATGGGTTCTATGACACCTCCTTCTAAATCGAGTAACGTTTCTATGGAAACGACAGGATTTTCTTTCGGGATACGAGCATCTCTTTTCCGGTGCTCTGTTCTTTCTTTACTGCATATTTCGCTCCCTCACATTGACGAATTATCACAGATATTTTCTTCGCTATGAAATACTATGGGTTCTATGACATTTCCTTCTAAATCGAGTAAGGATTCAATGGAAACGGCAGGATTTCCTTTTAGGATACGAGTATCTCCTTTCCGATGCTCTGTTCCTTCTTTACTGCATACCTCGCTCCCTCACTTTGACGAATTAACACAGAAATTGCGTCGCTATGAAATACCGTAGGTTCTATGACTTCTCCTCCTAAATCGAGTAACGTTTCAATGGAAACGACCGGATTATATTTAAATTACGAGTTTCTCCTTTCCGATGCACTATTCCTTCTTTACTGCATCCCTCGCTCCCTCACATTGACGAAGTAACACAGAAATTGCGTCGCCATGAAATACTATGGGTTATATGTCATCTCCTACTAAATCGAGTAACGTTTCTATGGAAACGACAGGATTTTCTTTTAGGATACGTTTATCTCCTTTCCGATGCACTATTCCTTCTTTACTGCATCCGTCGCTCCCTCACAATGACGAATTAACACAGAAATTGCGTCGCTATGAAATACTGTAGGTTCTATGACTTCTCCTCCTAAATCGAGTAACGTTTCTATGGAAACGACAGGATTTTCTTTTGGGATACGAGTACCTCCGTTCCGATGCACAATTCCTTCTTTACTGCATCCCTCGCTCCCTCACAATGACGAATCAACACAGAAATTGTGTCGCTATGAAATACTATGGGTTCTATGACTTCTCCTTCTAAATCGAGTAACGTTACTATGGAAACGACAGAATTTTCTTTTGGGATACGATTATCTCCATTCTGATGCACTATACCTTCCTTACTCTATCCCTCGCTACCTCACATTGAAAAATTAACACAGAAATTGTGTTGCCATGAAATACTATGTGTTCTATTACTTTTCCTTCTAAATCGAGTAACGTTTCTATGGAAACGACATGATTTTGTTTTGGGATACGACTATCTCCTTTCCGATGCACTATTTTTTCTTTTCAGCATCCCTCACTCCCCCACTTTGACGAATTAACACAAATATTGCGTCGATATGAAATACTATGGGTTCTATGACATGTCCTTCTAAATCGAATAACGTTTCTATGCAAACGACAGGATTTTATTGCGGGATACGAGTATCTCCTTTCCGATGCACAATTCCGTCTTTACTCTATCCCTCGTTCCCTCAAATTGAGGAATTACCACAGAAATTGCGTCGCAATGAAATACTATGGGTTCTAGTACATCTCCTTCTAAATCGAGTAACGTTTCTATGGAAACAATAGGATTTTCCTTTGAGATACGACTATATACTTTCCAATGCACTATTCCTTCTTTACTGCATCCGTCGCTCCCTGTCAATGACGAATTAACACAGAAATTACGGCGCCATGAAATACTATGGGTTCTATGACTTCTCCTTCTAAATCTAGTAACGCTTCTATGGAAACGAGAGGATTTTCTTTTGGGATACGAGTATCTCCATTCCGATGCACTATTCCTGCTTTATAGCATCCCACACTCCCTCACATTGAGGACTTACCATAGATATTGCGTCGCTATGAAATACTGTGGGTTCTATGACTTCTCCATCTAAATATAGTAACATTACAATGGAAACTACAGGATTTTCTTTTGGGTTACGAGTAACTCCTTTCCGTTGCACTATTCCTTCCTTACTCCCACCCTCGCTCACTCACAATGACGAATTAACACAGAAATTCCGTCGCAATTAAATACTATGGGTTCTATTACATCTCCTTCTAAATCGAGTAAAGATTCTATGGAAACGACAGGATTTTCCTTTGGGATACGACTATCTACATTCCAATGCACTATTCCTTCTTTACTGCATCCCTCGCTCCCTCACATTGACGAATTAACACAGAAATCGCGTCGCTATGAAATACTATGGGTTCTATTGACATCTCCTTCTAAATCGAACAACGTTTCTATGGAAACGACAGGATTTTCTTTTGGGATACGAGTATCTACTTTCCGATGCACTATTCCTTCTTTACTGCATCCCTCGCTCCCTCACATTGACGAATTAACACAGAAATTGCGTCGATATGAAATACTATGTGTTCTATGACATCTCCTTCTAAATCGAGTAACGTTTCTATGGAAACGAACGGATTTTCTTTTGGGATTCGAGTATCTTCTTCCCGATGCACTATTCCCTCTTTACTGCATCCCTCGCTCCCTCACATTGACGAATGAAGACAGAAATTGCGTCGCTATGAAGTACTGTGGTTTCTATGACTTCTCCTTCTAAATCGAGTAACGTTTCTATGGAGACGACAGGATTTTCTTTTGGGATACAACTATCTCCTTTCCGATGCGCTATTCCTTCTCTTCTGCATCCTTCACTCCCCCACTTTGACGAACTAACACAAAAATTGCGTCTATATGAAATACTATGGGTTCTATGACATCTCCTTCTAAATTGAATAACGTTTCTATGGAAACGACAGGATTTTCTTTTGGGATATGACTATCTAATTTCCGATCCACTATTCCTTCTTTACAGCATACCTCGCTCCTTCACATTAACGAATTAACACAGAAATTGCGTCGCAATAAAATACTCTGGGTTCAATTACATCTCCTTCTAAATCGAGTAACGTTCCTATGGAGCGACAGGATTTTCCTTTGGGATACGACTTTCTACTTTCCAATGGACTATTCCTTCTTTACTGCATCCCTCGCTCCCTCTCATTGACGAATGAACACTGAAATTGCGACACTATGAACTACTATGGGTTCTATGACATCTCCTTCTAAATCATGTAAAGAATCTATGCAAACGACAGGATTTCCTTTTAGGATACGAGTATCTCCATTACGATGCACTATTCCTTCTTTACTCCATCCCTCGCTCCTTCACATTGACCAATTAACACAGAAATTGTGTCGCCATTAAATACTATGGGTTATATGTCATCTCCTACTAAATCGAGTAACGTTTCTATGGAAACGACAGGATTTTCTTTTGGGATACGACTATCTCCTTTCCGGTGCACTATTCCTACTTTACTGCATCCGTCGCTCCCACACATTGACGAATTAACACAGAAATTGAGTCGCAATGAAATACTATGGTTCCTAATACTTCTCCTTGTAAATCGAGTAACGTTTCTATGGAAAAGACAGGATTTTCCTCTGGGATACGACTATCAACTTTCCAATCCACTATTCCTTCTTTACTGCATCCCTCGCTCCCTCACATTGACGAATTAACACAGTAATTGCGTCGCTATGAAGCACTATGGGTTCTATGTCTTCTCCTTCTAAATCGAGTAACGTTTGTACGAAAACGACCCGATTTTCTTTTGGGATACGACTATCTCCTGTACGATGCACTATTCCTTCTTTACTGCATCCCTCGCTCCCTCACATTGACGAATTAACACAGAAATTGCGTCGCTATGAAATACTATGTGTTCGATGTCATCTCCTTCTAAATCGAGTAACGTTTCTATATAAACGACAGGTTTTTCTTTTGAGATACGAGTATCTCCTTCCCGATGCACTATTCCTTCTTTACTGCATCCCTCGCTCCCTCACATTGACGAATTAACACAGAAATTGCGTCGATATGAAATACTATGTGTTCGATGTCAGCTCCTTCTAAATCGAGTAACGTTTCTATATAAACGACAGGTTTTTCTTTTGAGATACGAGTATCTCCTTCCCGATTCACTATTCCTTCTTTACTGCATCCCTCGCTCCCTCACATTGACGAATTAACACAGAAATTGCGTAGCAATGAAATACTATGGGTTCTATTACATCTCCTTCTAAATCGAGTAACGTTACTATGGATACGACAGGATTTTCTTTTGGGATACGAGTATCTCTTTCTCGATGCACTATTAGTTCTTTACTGCATCCCTCGCTCCCTCACATTGTCGAATTAACACAGAAATTGCGTCACTATGATATACTATTGATTCTATGACTTCTTCTAAATCCAGTAACATTTCTATTGAAACGAAAGGATATTCCTTTGGGTTACGACTATCTACTTTCCAATGCACTATTCCTTCTTTACTGCATCCCTCGCTCCCTCACATTGACGAATTAACACATAAATTGCGTCGCTATGAAATACTATAGGTTCTATGACTTCTCCTTCTAAATCGAGCAACGTTTCAATGGAAACGACAGTATGTTCTTTTAAATTACGAGTGTCTCCTTTCCGATGCACTAATCCTACTTTACTGCATCCCTCGCTCCCTCACATTGACGAATTAACACAGAAATTGCGTCGCTATGAAATACTATGGATTCTATGACATCTCCTTCTAAATCCAGTAACGTTTCTATGGGAACGACAGAATTTTCTTTTGGGATACGGATATCTCCTTTCCGATGCACAGTTCCTTCTTTACTGCATCCGTCGCTCGCTCAGATTGACGAATTAACACAGAATTTGTGTCGCAATGAAATAGTATGGATTCTATGACTTCTTTTTGTAAATCGTATAACGTTTCTATGGAAACGACAGAATTTTCTTTTGGGGTACGAGTATCTCCTTTCCGATGCACTATTCCTTCTTTTCTGCATCCCTCGCTCCCTCACATTGACGAATTGACACAGAAATTGCTTCGCAATGAAATACTATGGGTTCTATTACATCTCCTTCTAAATCGAGTAACGTTTCTATGGAAACGACAGGATTTTCCTTTGGGATACGACTATCTAGTTTCCAATGCACTATTCCTTCTTTACTGCATCCCTCGCCCCCTCACATTGACGAATTGACAAAGAAATTGTGACGCTCTGAAATACTATGTGTTCTATGACTTCTCCTTCTAAATCGAGTAACGTTTCTATGGAAACGACAGGATTTTCTTTTGGGATACGAGTATCTCCTACCCGATGCACTATTCCTTCTTTACTGCATCCCTCGCTCCCTCACATTGTCGAATTAACACAGAAATTGCGTCGCTATGATATACTATGGATTCTATGACTTCTCCCTCTAAATCCAGTAACGTTTCTATGGAAACGACAGGATTTTCTTTTGGGATATGTTAATCTCCTTTCCGATGCTGTATTCCTTTTTTACTGCATCCCTCGCTCCATCACATTGACGAATTAACACAGAAATTGCGGCGCTATGAAATACTATAGGTTCTATGACTTCTCCTTCTAAATCGAGTAACGTTTCAATGGAAACGAAAGGATTTTCTTTTAAATTACGAGTATCTCGTTTACGATGCACTATTCCTTCTTTACTGCATCTCTCGCTCCCTCACATTGACGATTTAACACAGAAATTGCGTCGCAATGAAATACCGTGGGTTCAATTACATCTCCTTCTAAATCGAGTAACGTTACTATGGAAACAAAAGGATTTTCTTTTGGGATACGACTATCTCCTTTCCGATGCCCTATTCCTACTTTACTGCATCCGTCGCTCCCTCACATTGACGAATTAACACAGAAATTGTGTCGCAATGAAATACTATGGGTTCTATTACTTCTCCTTCTAAATCGAGTAACGTTTCAATGCAAACGATAGGATTTTCTTTTAAATTACGAGTATCTCCTTTACGATGCACTATTCCTACTTTACTGCATCCCTCGCTCCCTCACATTGACGAATTAACACAGAAATTGTGTCGCAATGAAATACTATGGGATCTATTACATCTCCTTCTTAATCGAGTAACGTTTCTATGGAAACGACAGGATTTTCCTTTGGGATACGACTATCTACTTTCCAATGCACTATTTCTTTTTTGCTGCATCCCTCGTATCGTCACATTGACGAATTAACACATAAATTGGGTCGCTATGACATACTATGGGTTCTATGACATCTCCTTCGAAATCGAGTAACATTTCTATGGAAACGACAGGATTTTCTTTTGGGATACGAGTATCTCCTTTCCGATGCGCTATTCCTTCTTTACTGCATCCCTCACTCCCTCACATTGTCGAATTAACACAGAAATTGCATCGTTATGATGTACTATGGATTCAATGACTTCTCCTTTTAAATCCAGTAACGCTTCTATTTAAACGCCAGGATTTTCTTTTGGGATATGGGTATCACCTTTCCGATATACAATTCCTTCTTGCTGCTTCCCTCGCTCCCTCACATTGACGAATGAACACAGAAATTACGTCGCTATGAAATAGTATGGGTTCTATGAATTCTCCTTCTAAATCGACTAACGTTTCTATGGAAACGACGGGATTTTCTTTTGGGATACGACTATCTCCTTTCTGATGCACTATTCCTTCATTACTGCATCCCTCGCTCCCTCCCATTGACGAATTAATACAGAAATGGCGTCCCTATGAAATACTACAGGTTCGATGACTTCTCCTTCTAAATCGAGTAACGTTTCTATGGAAGCGACAGAATTTACTTTTGGGATACGACTATCTCCTTTACGATGCACTATTCCATCTTTAGTGCATCCCTCGCTCCCTCACATTGACGAATTAACACAGAAATTGCGTCGCTTTGAAATACTATGTGTTCTATGACATCTCCTTCCAAATCGAGTAACGTTTCTATGAAAATGACAGGATTTTCTTTTGGTTTACGAGTATCCTCTTCCCGATGCACTATTCCTTCTTTACTCCATCCCTCGCTCCCTCAAATTGACGAATTAACACAGAAATTGCGTCGGAATAAAATATTATGTGTTCTATTACATCTCCTTCTAAATCGAGTAACGTAGGTATGGAAACGACAGGATATTTCTTTGGGATACGACTATCACCCTTCCAATGCACTATTCCTTCTTTACTGCATCACTCGCTCCCTAACATTGACGAATTACCACAGAAATTGCGTCGCTATGAAATACTATGGGTTCTATTACTTCTCCTTCTAAATCGAGTAACGTTCCAATGGAAGGGCAGGATTTTCCTTTGGGAAATGGCTATCTATCTTCCAATGCACTATTCCTTGTTTACTGCATGCCTCACTCCCTCACATTGACGAATGAACACACAAATTGTGTTGCTATGGAATACTATGAGTTCTATGACATCTCCTTCTAAATCGAGTAACGTTTCTATGGAAACGACAGGATTTTCTTTTGGGATATGGGTATCACCTTTCCGATGCACTATTCCTTCTTTGCTGCATCCCTAGGACCCTCACATTGACGAATGAACACAGAAATTGCGTCGCTATGAAATCATATAAGCTCTATGACTTCTCCTTCTAAATCGAGTAACGTTTCTATGGAAACGACAGGATTTTCTTTTGGGATACAAAGTATCTCCTTTCCGATGCACTATTCCTTCCTTACTGCAACCCTCGTTCCCTCACATTAACGAATTAACACAGAAATTGGGTCACTATGAAATACTATGGGTTCTATTACTTCTCCTTCGAAATCGAGTAACGTTTCTATAGAAACGACAGGATTTTGGATTGGGATATGGGTATCTCCATTACGATGCACTATTCCTACTTTACTGCATCCGTCGCTCCCTCACATTGACGAATTAACACAGAAATTGCGTCGCTATGAAATACTATGGGTTCTATGACTTCTCCTTCTAAATCCAGTTACGTTTCTATGGAAACGACAGGATTTTGTATTGGGATATGGGTATCTCCATTACGATCCACTATTCCTACTTTACTGCATCCGTCGCTCCCTCACATTGACGAATTAACACAGAAATTGCGTCGCTATGAAATAGTATGGGTCCTATGACTTCTCCTTCTAAATCGAGCAACGTTTCTATTAAAACGACAGGATTTTCCTTTGGGTTACGAGTATCTCCTTTCCGATGCACTATTCTTTCTTTACTGCAACCCTCGCTCCCTCACATTGACGAATGAACACAGAAATTGCGTCGCTATGAAATACTATGGGTTCTATAACTTCTCCTTCTAAATCTAGTAACGTTTCTATGGAAACGACAGGATTGTCTTTTGGGATACGACTATCTCCTTTCCGTTGCACTATTCCTTCTTTACTGCATCCCTCGCTCCCTCACATTGACGAATTAATACAGAAATGTGGTCCCTAGGAAATTCTATAGGTTCTATGACTTCTCGTTCTAAATCGAGCAACGTTTCTATGGAAACGACAGGACTTTCCTTTGGGATTCGAGTGCCTCCTTTCCGATGCACTGATCCTACTTTACTTCATCTCTCGCTCCCTAACATTGACGAATTAACACAGAAATTGCGTCGCTATGAAATACTATGAGTTCTATTACTTCTCCTTCTAAATCGAGTAACTTTTCTATGGAAACGACAGGATTTTCTTTTGGGATACGAGTGCCTGCTTTCCGATGCACTGATCCTTCTTTACTGCATCCCTCACTCCCTCACATCGTCGAATTAACACAGAAATTGCATCGTTATGATGTACTATGGATTCTATGACTTCTCCTTCTAAATCCAGTAACGCTTCTATGGAATCGACAGGATTTTCTTTTGGGATATGGGTATCACCTTTCCGATGTACTATTCCTTGTTGCCGCATCCCTCGCTCCCTCACATTGAGGAATGAACACAGAAATTACGTCGCTATAAAATAGTATGGGTTCTATGAATTCTCCTTCAATATCGAGTAACGTCTCTATGGAAACGACAGGATTTTCTTTTGGGATACGACTATCTCCTTTCCGATGCACTATTCCTTCATTACTGCATCCCTCGCTCCCTCCCATTGACGAATTAATACAGAAATGGCGTCCCTATGAAATAGTACAGGTTCGATGACTTCTCCTTCTAAATCGAGTAACGTTTCTATGGAGACGACAGAATTTTCTTTTGGGATACGACTATCTCCTTTACGATGCACTATTCTTTCTTTACTGCGTCCCTCGCTCCCTCACATTGACGATTTAACACAGAAATTGCGTCGCTTTGAAATACTATGTGTTCTATGACATCTCCTTCCAAATCGAGTAACGTTTCTTTGAAAACGACAGGATTTTCTTTTGGGATACGAGTATCCTCTTGCCGATGCACTATTTCTTCTTTACTCCATCCCTCGCTCCCTCAAATTGACGAATTAACACAGAAATTGCGTCGGAATAAAATATTATGGGTTCTATTACATCTCCTTCTAAATCGAGTAACGTATGTATGGAAACGACAGGATAATCCTTTGGGATACGACTATCTACTATCCAATGCACTATTCCTTCTTTACTGCATCACTCGCTCTCTCACATTGGCGAATTAACACAAAATTGCGTCGCTATGAAATACTATGGGTGCTATAACCTCTCCTTCTAAATCTAGTAATGTTTGTATGGAAACAACAGGATTTTTTAATGCGATACGAGTATCTACTTTCCGATGCACTATTCCTTCTTTGCTGCATCCCTCGCTCCCTCACATTGACGAATTAACACAGAAATTGAGTCGCTATGAAGTACTATGGATCCTATGAACTCTCCTTCTAAATCTGGTAACATTGCTATGAAAACGACAATATTTTCTTTTGGGATACGACTATCTCCCTTCAAATGCACTATTCCTCCTTTACTCAATCCCTCGCTCCCTCACATTGACGAATTAACACAGAAATTGCATCGCAATGAAATACTATGGGTTCTATTACTTCTCCTTCTAAATCGAGTAACGTTCCAATGGAAAGGAAGGATTTTCCTTTGGGAATGGACTATCTACTTTCCAATGCACTATTCCTTCTTTACTGCATGCCTCACTCCCTCACATTGACGAATGATCACAGAAATTGCATTGCTATGAAATACTATGAGTTCTATGACATCTCCTTCTAAATTGAGTAACGTTTCTATGGAAACGACAGGATTTTCTTTTGGGATACGAGTATTTCCTTCCCGATGCACTATTCCTTCTTTACTGCATCCCTCGCTCCCTCACATTGACGTATTAACACAGAAATTGCTTCGCTTTGATGTACTATGGATTCTATGACGTCTCCTTCTAAATCGAGTAACGTTTCAATAGAAACGACAGGATTTTCTTTTGGGATACAAGTATCTCCTATCCGATGCACTATTCCTTCTTTACTGCAACCCTCGCTCCATCACATTGACGAATTAACATAGAAATTTCGTCGCTATGAAATACTATGGGTTCTATTACTTCTCCTTCTAAATCGAGTAACGTTTCTATGGAAAGGACAGGATTTTCTTTTGGGATACGACTATCTCCTTTCCAATGCACTATTACTTCTTTACTGTTTTCCCCGCTCCCTCACTTTGATGAATTAACACAGAATTTGTGACGCTACGAAATACTATGGGTTTAATGACTTGTCATTCTAAATAGAGTAACGTTTCTATGGAAACGACAGGATTTTCTTTTGGGATACGAGTATCTCCTTTCCGATGCACTATTCCTTCTTTACTGGATCGCTTGCTCCCTCACTATGACGAATTAACACAGAAATTGCGTCGCCATGAAATACTATGAGTTCTATGACTTCTCCTTCTAAATCTGGTAACGTTTCTGTGGGAACGTCAGGATATTCTTTTGGGATACAAGTATCTCATTTCCGATGCACTATTCCTTACCCACTGCATCCGTCGCTCCCTCACATTGACGAGTTAACACAGAGGTACCGACGCCATGAAAAACTATGGGTTCTATGACTTCTCCTTCTAAATCGAGTTACGATTCTATGGAAACGACACGATTTTCTTTTGGGATACGAGTATCTCCTTTCCGATGCACTATTCCTTCCCTACTGCATCCCTCGCTCCCTCACATTGACGAATTAACACAGAAATTGCGTCGGTTTGAAATACTATGTGTTATATGACATCTCCAACTAAATCGAGTAACGTTTTTATGCAAACGACGGGATTTTGTTTTGGTATATGACTCTCTCCTTACCAATGCACTATTCCATCTTTACAGCATCCCTCGTTCCCTCACATTGATGAATTAACACAGAAATTGTGTCGGTATGAAATACTATTGGTTCTATGACTTCTCCTTCCAAATCTAGTAACGTTTCTATGAAAACGACAGGATTTTTCTTTGGGGTACGACTAACTCCTTTCCGATGCACTATTCCTTCTTTACTCCATCCCTCGCTCCCTCACATTGACGAATTGACACAGAGAGAGCGTCGCAATAAAATACTATGGGTCCTATTACTTCTATTTCTAAATCGAGTAACGTTTCTATGCAAACGTCAGGATTTTCCTTTGGGTCAAGACAATCTCCTTTCCGATGCACTATTCCTTCTTTACTGCATCCGTCGCTCCCTCACACTGACGAATTAACACAGACATTGCGTCGCTATGAAAAACTATGGGTTCTATGACTTCTCCTTCTATATCGAGTAACGTTTCCATGGAAACGACAGGATTTTCTTTTGGGATACGTGTATCTCCTTTCAGAGGAACTATTCGTTCTTTACTGCATTCCTCGCTCCCTCACATTGACGAATTAACACAGAAATTGAGTCGCTATGAAATACTATGGATCCTATGAACTCTCCTTCTAAATCTGGTAACATTGCTATGGAAACGACAGGATTTTCTTTTGGGATACGACTATCTCCCTTCAAATGCACTATTCCTCCTTTACTCAAACCCTCGTTCCCTCACATTGACGAATTAACACAGAAATTGCATCGCAATGATAATCTATGGGTTCTATTACTTCTCCTTCTAAATCGAGTAACGTTCCAATGGAAAGGAAGGATTTTCCTTTGGGAAACGACTATCTACTTTCCAATGCACTATTCCTTCTTTACTGCATGCCTCACTCCCTCACATTGACGAATGATCACAGAAATTGCATTGCTATGAAATACTATGAGTTCTATGACATCTCCTTCTAAATTGAGTAACGTTTCTATGGAAACGACAGGATTTTCTTTTGGGATACAACTATCTCCTTTCCGATGCACTATTCCTACTTTACTGCAACCCCCGCTCCCTCACTTTGATGAATTAACACAGAAATTGCGTCGCTATGAAATACTATGGATTCTATTACCTCTGCTTCTACATCGAGTAACGTTTCTATGGAAGCGACAATATTTTCTTTTGGGATACGACTATCTCCATTCCGTGCACTATTCCTTCTTTACTGCATCCCTCGCTCCCTCACATTGACGAATTAACACAGAAATTGCGTCGCTATGAAATACTATGGGTTCTATTAATTCCCCTTCTAAATCGAGTAACGTTTCTATGGAAACGACAGGACTTCCCTTTGGGATACCAGTACCTCCTTTCCGATGCACTATTGCTTCATTACTGCAACCCTCGCTCCCTCTCTTTGACGAATTAACACAGAAATTGTGTCCCTATGAAATACTATGGGTTCTATTACTTCTCCTTCTACATCGAGTAACGTTTCGTTGGATACGACAGGAATTTCTTTTGGCATACAAGTATCTCTTTCCGATGCACTTTTCCTTCTTTACTGCAACTTTCGCTCCCTCACATTGACGAATTAACACAGAAATTGCGTCGCTATGAAATACTATGGGTTCTAAGACATCTCATTCTAATCCGAGTAACGTTTCTATGGAAACGACAGGATTTTCTTTTAGGATACGAGTATCTCCTTCCCGATGCACTATTCCTTCCTTACTGCATCTCTCGCTCCCTCACGTTGACGAAATAACACAGAAATGGCGTCGCTATGAAATACTATGGGTTCTAAGGCTTCTGCTTCTAAATCGAGTAACGTTTCTATGGAAACGACAGGATTTTCTTTTGGGATACGAGTACCTCCTTTCCGATGCACTGTTCCTTATTTACTGCATCACTCGCTCCCTTACATTGACGAATTAACACATAATTAGGGACGCTATGAAATACTATGGGTTTTTGGCTTGTCATTCTAAATATAGTAACGTTTCTATGGAAACGACAGGATTTTCTTTTGGGATACGAGTATCACTTTCCGATGCACTTTTCCTTCTTTACTGCAACCCTCGCTCCCTCACATTGACTAATTTACACAGCAATTGCGTCGCTATGATATACTATGGGTTCTATAACATCTCCGTCCAAATCGAGTAACGTTTCTATGGAAACGACAGGATTTCCTTTTCGGATATTAGTATCTCCTTTCCGATGCATTATTCCTTCTTTACTTCTTCCCTCGCTCGCTCACATTGTCGAATTAACTTAGACACTGCGTCGCTATGAATTACTATGGGTTCTATGACTTCTACTTCTAAATCGAGTAACGGTTTTATGGAAACGACAAGTTTTTTTTGGGATACGACTATCTCCCTTCCGATGCACTATTCCTTCTTTACTGGATCGCTTGCTCCCTCACTATGACGAATTAACACAGAAATTGCGTCGCCATGAAATACTATGAGTTCTATGACTTCTCCTTCTAAATCTAGTAACGTTTCTGTGGAAACGACAGGATTTTCTTTTGGGATACAAGTATCTCATTTCCGATGCACTATTCCTTACCCACTGCATCCGTCGCTCCCTCACATTGACGAGTTAACACAGAGGTAGCGACGCCATGAAAAACTATGGGTTCTATGACTTCTCCTCCTAAATCGAGTTACGATTCTATGGAAACGACACGATTTTCTTTTGGGATACGAGTATCTCCTTTCCGATGCACTATTCCTTCCCTACTGCGTCCCTCGCTCCCTCACATTGACGAATTAACACAGAAATTGCGTCGGTTTGAAATACTATGAGTTATATGACATCTCCAACTAAATCGAGTAACGTTTTTATGCAAACGACGGGATTTTGTTTTGGTATATGACTCTCTCCTTACCAATGCACTATTCCATCTTTACATCATCCCTCGTTCTCTCACATTGATGAATTAACACAGAAATTGTGTCGGTATGAAATACTATGGGTTCTATGACTTCTCCTTCCAAATCTAGTAACGTTTCTATGAAAACGACAGGATTTTTCTTTGGGGTACGACTAACTCCTTTCCGATGCACTATTCCTTCTTTACTCCATCCCTCGCTCCCTCACATTGACGAATTGACACAGAGAGAGCGTCGCAATAAAATACTATGGGTCCGATTACTTCTATTTCTAAATCGAGTAACGTTTCTATGGAGACGACAGGATTTTCCTTTGGGAAGAGACTATCTACTTTCCAATGCACTATTCCTACTTTACTGCATCCCTCGCTCCCTCACATTGGCGAATGAACACAGAAATTGCGTCGCTATGAAATACTATGGGTTCTATGATATCTCCCTCTAAATCGAGTAACGTTTCTATGGAAACGACAGGATTTTCTTATAGGATACGAGTATCTCCTTTCCGGTACACTATTCCTTCTTTACTGCATCCCTCGCTCCCTCACATGAACGAACTAACACAGCAATTGCGTCGCTATGTAATACTATGGGTTCTATGACATATCCCTCTAAACCGAGTAATGTTTCTATGGAAACGAAAGGGTTTTCTTTTGGGATACGAGTATCTCCTTTCCGATGCAATATTCACTCTTCACTGCATCCCTCGCTCCCTCACATTGACGAATTATCACAGAAATTGCGTCGCTATGAAATACTATGGGTTCTATGACTTCTCCTTCTAAAACGAGTAACGTCACTATGGAAACGATAGGATTTTCTCTTGGGATACGAGTATCTCCTTCCCGATGCACTATTCCTTCTTTACTCCATCCCTCGCTCCCTCACATTGTCGAATTAACAGAGAAATTGCGTCGGTATGATGTACTACCAATTCTATGACCTCTCCTTCTAAATCGAGTAACGTTCCTATGGAAACGACAGGATTTTCTTTTGGGATACGAGTATCTCTTTCCCGATGCGCTATTCCTTCTTTACTGCATCCCTCGCTCCCTCACATTGTCGAATTAACACAGAAATTGCGTCGCTATGATGTACTATGGATACTATGACTTCCCCTTCTAAATCGAGTAACGTTTCTATGGAAACGACAGGATTTTCTATTGGGATACAAGTATCTCCTTTCCGATGCACTATTTTTTCTTTACTGCAACCCTCGCTGCCTCACATTGACGAATTAACACAAAAATAGCGTCGCTATGAAATTTTATGGGTTCTATTACTTCTCCTTCTAAATCGAGTAACGTTTCTATGGAAACGACAGGATTTTCTTTTGGGATACGAGTATTCCCTTTCCGATGCACTATTCCTACCTTGCTGCATCTCTCGGTCCTTCAAATTGACGAATTAACACAGAAATTGCGTCGCTATGAAACACTATGGGTTCTAAGACATCTCATTCTAAACCGAGTAACGTTTCTATGGAAACGACAGGATTTTCTTTGGGATACGAGTATCTCCTTTACGATGCACTATTCCTTCTTTACTGCATCTCACGCCCCCTCACATTGACGAAATAACACAGAAATTGCGTCGCTATGAAATACTATGGGTTCTAAGGCTTCTGCTTCTAAATCGAGTAACGTTTCCATGGAAACGACAGGATTTTCTTATGGGATACAAGTATCTCCTTTCCGATGCGCCAATCCTTCTTTACTGCAACCCTCGCTCCCTCACTTTGACGAATTAACAAAGAAATTGCGTCCCTATGAAATTCTATGGATTCTGTTACTTCTCCTTCTACATCGAGTAACGTTGCTATAGAAACGATAGGATTTTCTTATGGGATACGACTATCAGCATTCCGTGCACTATTCCTTCTTTACTGCATACCTCGCTCCCTCACATTGACGAATTAACACAGAAATTGCGACGCTATGAAATAGTATGGGTTCTATGACTCTCCTCCTAAATCGAGTAACGTTTCTATAGAAACGACTGGATTTTCTTTTGGGATACGAGTATCTCCTTTCCGATGCACTATTCCTTCTTTACTGCATCCCTCGCTCCCTCACATTGACGAATTAACACAGAAATTGCGTCGCTATGAAAATCTATGGATTCTATTTATTCTCCTTCTACATCGAGTAACGTTTCTATAGAAACGACAGGATTTGCTTTTGGGATACGACTATCTCCATTCCGTGCACTATTCCTTCTTTACTGCAACCCTCGCTCCCTCACTTTGACGAATTAACACAGAAATTGCGTCCCAATGAAAATCTATGGATTCTATTTATTCTCCTTCTACATCGAGTAACGTTTCTATAGAAACGACAGGATTTGCTTTTGGGATACGACTATCTCCATTCCGTGCACTATTCCTTCTTTACTGCATCCGTCGCTCCCTCACATTGACGAAATAACACAGAAATTGCGTAGCTATGAGATACTATGGGTTCTATGACTTCTCCTTCTAAATCGAATAACGTTGCTATGGAAACGACAGGATTTTCATTTGGGATACGAGTACCTCCTTTCCGATGCACTGTTCCCTCTTTACTGCATCCCTCGCTACATCACATTGTCGAATTAACACAGAAATTGCGTCGCTAAGAAGTACTATGGGTCCTATGCCATATGTTTCTAAACAGAGTAACGTTTCCATGGAAACGACAGGATTTTCTTTTGGGATACGAGTATCTCCTTTCCGATGCAATTTTCCTTCTTTACTGCATCCCTCGCTCCCTCACATTGACAATTGAACACAGAATTTGCGACGCTATGATATACTATGGGTTCTATGACTTGTCATTCTAAATATAGTAACGTTTCTATGGAAACGACAGGATTTTCTTTTCGGATATTAGTATTTCCATTTCGATGCATTATTCCTTCTTTACTGCATCGCTCGCTCCATCACATTGATGAATTAACACAGAATTTGTGACGCTACGAAATACTATGGGTTCTAAGGCTTTTGCTTCTAAATCGAGTAACGTTTCCATGGAAACGACAGGCTTTTCTTTTGGGATACAAGTACCTAAATTCCGATGCACTGTTCCTTATTTACAGCATCACTCGCTCCCTCACATCGACGAATTAACACATAATTAGGGACGCTATGAAATACTATGGGTCCTATGGCTTGTCATTCTAAATTTATTAACGTTTTTATGGAAACGACAGGATTTTCTTTTGGGATACGAGTATCTCTTCTGCGGTGCACTGTTCCTTCTTTACTGCATCCCTCGCTCCCTCACATTGACGAATTTACACAGCAATTGCGCCGCTATGAAACACTATGGGTTCTATAACATCTGCGTCCAAATCGAGTAACGTTTCTATGGAAACGACAGGATTTTCTTTTCGGATATTAGTATCTGCTTTCCGATGCATTATTCCTTCTTTACTGCATCCCTCGCTCGCTCACAATGTCGAACTAACTTAGAAACTGCGTCGCTATGAACTACTGTGGGTTCTATGACTTCTCCTTCTAAATCGAGTAACGTTTCTATGGAAACGACAGTGTTTTATTTTGGGATAATAGTATCTCCTTTCCGATGCACTATTCATTCATTACTGAATTGCTCGCTCCCTCAAATTTGACGAAATAACACATAAACTGCGTCGCTATGAAATACTATGGGTTCTATGATATCCCCTTCTAAATCAAGTAACGCTTCTATGGAAACGACAGGACGTTCTTTTGGGATACGAGTATCTCCTTTCCGGTGCGCTATTCCTTCTTTACTGCATTCCTCGCTCCCTCACACTGCCTAATTAAAACAGAATTTGCGACGGCATGAAATACTATGGGTTTTATGTCTTGTCATTCTAAATATAGTAACGTTTCTGTGGAAACGACAGGATTTTCTTTAGGGGTACGAGTACCTCTTTTCCGGTGCACTGTTCCTTCTTTACTGCATCCCTCGGTCCCTCACATGACCGAATTAACCCAGCAATTGCGTCGCTATGAAATACTATGGGTTCTATGACATACCCTTCTAAACCGAGTAATGTTTCTATGGAAACGAAAGGCTTTTCTTTTGGGATACGAGAATCTCCTTTCCGATGCAATATTCCTTCTTTTTTGCATCCCTCGCTCCCTCACATTGACGAATTATCACAGAAATTTCGTCGCTATGAAATACTATGTGTTCTATGACTTCTCCTTCTAAATCGAGTAACGTTTCTATGGAAACTACAGGATTTTCTCTTGGGATACGAGTATCTACATTCCGATGCACTATTCCCTCGTTACTGCATCCCTCGAACCCTCACATTGACGAATTAACACAGAAATTGCGTCGCTATGAAATACTATTGGTTCTATGACTTCTCCTTCGAAATCGAGAAACGTTTCTACGGAAACGACAGGATTTTCTTTGGGGATACGAGTATCTCTTTTCCGGTGCACTGTTCCTTCTTTACTGCATTCCTCGCTCCCTCACACGGACGAATTAACACAGCAATTGCGTCGCTATGAAATACAATGGGTTCTATGACTTATGTTTCTAAACCGAGTAACGTTTCTATGGAAACGACAGGATTTTCATTTGGGATACGAGTATCTCCTTTCCGATGCAATATTCCCTCTTTACTGCATCCCTCGCTCCCTCACATTGTCAATTTAACACAGAATTTGCGACGCTATGATATACTATGGGTTCTATGACTTGTCATTCTAAATATAGTAACGTTGTTATGGAGACGACAGGATTCTCTTTTGGAATACGAGTAACCCCTTTCCGGTGCACTGTTCCTTCTTTACTGCATCCCTCGCCCCCTCACATTGACGAATTTACACAGCAATTGCGTCGCTATGAAATACTGTGGGTTCCATAACATCTCCGTCTAAAATGAGTAACGTTTCTATGGAAACGACAGGATTTTCTTTTCGGATATTAATATTTCCATTCCGATGCATTATTCCTTCATTACTGCATCCCTCGCTCCCTCACATTGACGAGTGAACACAGAATTAGCGACGCTATGAAATACTATGTGTTCTACGGCTTGTCATTCTAAATATAGTAACGTTTCTATGGAAATGACAGGATTTTCTTTTGGGTACGAGAATCTCTTTTCCGGTGCACTGCTCCTTCTTTACTGCATTCCTGACTCCCTCACATGGACGAATTAACACAGCAATTGCGTCGCTATGAAATACTATTGGTTCTATGACATATCCATCTAAACTGAGAAACGTTTCTGTGGAAACGACAGGATTTTCTTTTGGGATATGAGTATCTCCTTTCCGATGCACTATTCCTTCCCTACTGCATCCCTCGCTCCTTCACATTGACGAATTAACACAGAAATTGCCTCGGTTTGAAATACTATGGGTTATATGACATCTCCTACTAAATCGAGTAACGTTTTTATGCAAACGACAGGATTTTGTTTTGGTATATGACTCTCTCCTTTCCAATGCACTATTCCTCCTTTACTGCATCCCTCGCTCCGTCACATTGACGAATGAACACAGAAATTGCGCCGCTATGAAATACTATGGGTTCTATGACTTCTCCTTCTAAAGCGAGTAACGTTTCTATGGAAACGACAGTATTTTCTTTTGGGATAATAGTATCTCCTTTCCGATGCACTATTCCTTCTATGCTGCATTCCTCGTCCGCTCACATTGACGAATTAACACAGAATTTGCGACGGTATGAAAAACTATGAGTTCTATGACTTGTCATTCTAAAAATAGTAACGTTTCAATGGAAACGACAGGATTTTCTTTTGGGATACGAGTATCTCTTTTCCGGTGCACTGTTCCTTCTTTACTGTATCCCTCGCTCCCTCACATGGATGAATTAACACAACAATTGCGTCGCTATGAAATACTATGGGGTCTATGACATACCCTTCTAAACCGAGTAATGTTTCTATGGAAACTAAAGTGTTTTCTTTTTAGATACGAGTATCTCCTTTCCGATGCAATATTCCTTCTTCACTGCATCCCTCGCTCCCTCACATCGACGAATTATCACAGAAATTGCGTCGCTATGAAATACTATGGGTCCTATGACTTCTCCTTCGAAATCGAGAAACGTTTCTATGGAAACGACAGGATTTTCTTTTGGGATATGACTATCTTCTTTCCGATGCACTATTCCTTCTTTACTGCATCCCTCACTCCCTCACATTGACGAATTAACACAGAAATTGCGTCGCAATGTAATACTTTGGGTTCTATAACTTCTTCTAAATCAAGTAACGTTTCAATGGGAACGACAGAATTTTCTTTTGGGATACGGCTATCTCCTTTACGATGCACTATTCTCTCTTTACTGCATCCCTCGCTCCCTCACATTGACGAGTGAACACAGAATTAGCGACGCTATGAAATACTATGTGTTCTACGGCTTGTCATTCTAAATATAGTAACGTTTCTATGGAAATGACAGGATTTTCTTTTGGGTACGAGAATCTCTTTTCCGGTGCACTGCTCCTTCTTTACTGCATTCCTGACTCCCTCACATGGACGAATTAACACAGCAATTGCGTCGCTATGAAATACTATTGGTTCTATGACATATCCATCTAAACTGAGAAACGTTTCTGTGGAAACGACAGGATTTTCTTTTGGGATATGAGTATCTCCTTTCCGATGCAATATTCCTTCTTTACTGCATCCCTCGCTCCATCACATTGACAATTTAACACAGAATTTGCGACGCTATGATATACTATGGGTTCTATGACTTGTCATTCTAAATATAGTAACGTTTCTATGTAAACGACAGGATTTTCTTTTGGGATACGAGTATCTCCTTTCTGATGCACTATTCCTTCTTTACTGCATCCATCGCTATCTTACATTGACGAATTAACACAGAATTTGCGCCGCTATGAAATACTATGGGTCCTATGACTTGTCATACTAAAAATAGTAACGTTTCTATGGAAACGAAAGAATTTTCTTTTGGGATACGAGTATCTCTTTTCCGGTGCATTGTTCCTTCTATACTGCATCCCTCGCTCCCTCACATGGACGAATTAACACAGCAATTGCGTCGCTATGAAATACTATGGGTTCTATGACTTCTCCTACTAAATCGAGTAACGTTTCAATGGAAACGACGAGAGTTTCTTTTAAATTACGAGTATCTACTTTCCGATGCACTATTCCTTCTTTACTGCATCCCTTGCTCCCTCACATTGACGAATGAACACAGAAATTGCGTAGCTATGAGATACTATGGGTTCTATGACTTCTCCTTCTAAATCGAGTAACGTCTCTATGGAAACGAGAGGATTTTCTTTTGCGATACGAGTATCTCCATCCCGATGCACTATTCCTTCTTTACTGCATCCCTGGCTCCCTCACATTGTGGAATTAACACAGAAATTGCGTCGCTATTACATACTAAGGGTTCAATGACTTCTCCGTCTAGATCTAGAAACGTGACTATGGAAAAGACAGGGTTTTCTTTTGGGATATGAGGTTCTCCTTTCCGATGCACTAATCCTTCTTTACTGCATCCCTCGCTCCCACACATTGACGAATTAACAGAGTAAATTTATCGCAATGAAATACTATGGGTTCTATTACTTCTCCTTCTAAATCGAATAAAGTTTCTATGGTAAACGACAGGATTTTCCTTTGGGATACGACTACCTACTTTCAAATGCACTATTCCTTCTTTACTGCTTCCCTCGCTCCCTCCCCTTGATGAATTAACACAGGAATTGCGTCGCTATGAAATACTATGGGTTCTATGACTTCTCCATCTAAATCGAGTAACGTTTCTATGGAAACGACAGGATTTTCTTTTGGGATACGAGCATCTCTTTTCCGGTGCACTGTTCCTTCTTTACTGTATCCCTCGCTCCCTCACATGGATGAATTAACACATTAATTGCGTCGCTATGAAATACTATGGGGTCTATGACATACCCTTCTTAACCGAGTAATGTTTCTATTGAAACTAAAGTGTTTTCTTTTTAGATACGAGTATCTCCTTTCCGATGCAATATTCCTTCTTCACTGCATCCCTCGCTCCCTCACATCGACGAATTATCACAGAAATTGCGTCGCTATGAAATACTATGGGTCCTATGACTTCTCCTTCGAAATCGAGTAACGTTTCTATGGAAACGACAGGATTTTCTTTTGGGATATGACTATCTTTTTTCCGATGCACTATTCCTTCTTTACTGCATCCCTCACTCCCTCACATTGACGAATTAACACAGAAATTGCGTCGCAATGTAATACTTTGGGTTCTATAACTTCTTCTAAATCAAGTAACGTTTCAATGGAAACGACAGAATTTTCTTTTGGGATACGGCTATCTCCTTTACGATGCACTATTCTTTCTTTACTGCATCCCTCGCTCCCTCACATTGACGAGTGAACACAGAATTAGCGACGCTATGAAATGCTATGAGTTCTACGGCTTGTCATTCTAAATATAGTAACGTTTCTATGGAAACGACAGGATTTTCTTTTGGGTACGAGAATCTCTTTTCCGGTGCACTGTTCCTTCTTTACTGCATTCCTGACTCCCTCACATGGACGAATTAACACAGCAATTGCGTCGCTATGAAATACTATTGGTTCTATGACATATCCATCTAAACTGAGAAACGTTTCTGTGGAAACGAGAGGATTTTCTTTTCGATACGAGTATCTCCATCCCGATGCACTATTCCTTCTTTACTGCATCCCTGGCTCCCTCACATTGTGGAATTAACACAGAAATTGCGTCGCTATTACATACTAAGGGTTCAATGACTTCTCCGTCAAGATCTAGAAACGTGACTATGGAAAAGACAGGGTTTTCTTTTGGGATATGAGGTTCTCCTTTCCGATGCACTAATCCTTCTTTACTGCATCCCTCGCTCCAACACATTGACGATTTAACACAGAAATTGCGTCGCCATGAAATACTATGGGTTCTATGACTACTCCTTCTAAATCGAGTTGCGTTTCTATGGAAACGACAGGATTTTCTTTTGGGATACGAGTATCTAATTTCCGATGCACTATTCCTTCCTTACTGCATCCCTTGCTCCCTCACATTGACGATTTAACACAGAAATTGCGACGCTTTGAAATACTATGGGTTCTATGGCATCTCATTCTAAATCTAATAACGTTTCTATGGAGACGACAGGATTTTCTTTGGGATACGACTATCTCCTTTCCGATGCACTATTTCTTCTTTACTCCATCCCTCGCTCTCTCACATTGACGAATTAACGCAGAGAGAGCGTCGCAATGAAATACTATGTGTTCTATTACTTCTCCTTCTAAATCGAGTAACGTCTCTATGGAACCGACAGGATTTTCCTTTGGGATACGACTATCTACTTTCCAATGCACTATTTCTTCACTACTGCATGCCTCGCTCCCTCACATTGACGAATTAACGCAGAATTTGCGTCGCTATGATGTACTATGGGTTCTACGACATCTCCTTCAAAATCTAGTAACGTTTCTATGGAAACGACAGGATTTTGTTTTGGAATACGACTATCTCCTTTCCGATGCACTATTCCTTCTTTACTATATCCCTGGCTCCCTCACATTGACGAATTAACACAGACATTGGGTCGCAATGAATTACTACGTGTTCTATTACTTCTCCTTCTAAATCGAGTAACTTTTCTATGTAAACGAGAGGATTTTCCTTTGGGATACGACTATCTACTATCCAATGCACTATTCCTTCCTTACTGCACCCCTCGCTCCCTCACATTGACGAATTAACACAGAAATTGCGTCGCAATGAAAAACTATGGGCTCTATGACTTCTCCTTTTAAATCGAGTAACGTTTCAATGGAAACGACAGGATTTTCTATTGGGATACGGGTAACTCCTTTCCGATGCACTATTCCGTCTTTACTGCATCCCCCGCTCCCTCACATTCACGAATTAACACATAAATTGCGTCGCTATGAAATACATTGTGTTCTATGACTTCTCCATCTAAATCGAGTAAAGTTTCTATGGAAACGACAGGATTTTCTTTTGGGATACGACTATCTCCTTTCCGATGCACTATTCCTTCTTTACTGCATCCCTCGCTCCCTCACATTGAGGAATGAACACAGAAAATGCGTCGCTATGAAATACTATGGGTTCTATGACTTCTCCTTCTAAATCGAGTTACGATTCTATGGAAACGACAGGATTTTCTTTTGGGATACGACTATCTCCTTTCTGATGCACTATTCCTTCTTTACTGCATCCCTCGCTCCCTCACATTGACGAATAAACACTATAATTGCGTCGCTATGAAATACTATGTTTTCTATGATATCTCCTTCTAAATCGAGTAACGTTTGTATGGAAACGACACGATTTTCTTTTTCGATACGTGTATCTCCTTCCCGGTGCACTATTCCTTCTTTACTGCATCCCTTGCTCCCTCACATTGACGAATGAACACAGAAATTGCGTCGCTATGAAATACTACGAGATCTATGACATCTCTTTCTAAATCGAGTAACGTCTCTATGGAAACGAGAGGATTTTCTTTTGCGATACGAGTATCTCCATCCCAATGCACTATTCCTTCTTTACTGCATCCCTGGCTCCCTCACATTGTGGAATTAACACAGAAATTGCGTCGCTATTACATACTAAGGGTTCAATGACTTCTCCGTCTAGATCTAGAAACGTGACTATGGAAAAGACAGGGTTTTCTTTTGGGATATGAGGTTCTCCTTTCCGATGCTCGAATCCTTCTTTACTGCATCCCTCGCTCCCTCACATTGACGAATTAACACAGAAATTGCGTCGCAATGAAATAATATGGGTCCTATGACATCTCCATCTAAATCGAGTAACGGTTCGATGCAAACGACAGGATTTTCTTTTGGGTTACGACCATCTCATTTCCGATGCACTATTTCTTCTTTACTGCATCCGTCGCTCCCTTACATTGACGAATGAACACAGAAATAGCGTCGCTATGTAATACTATGGGTTCTATGACTTCTCCTTCTTAATCGAGTAACGTTTCTATGGAAACGACAGGATTTTCTTTTGGGACACGAGTATCTCCTTTCCGATGCACTATTCCTTCTTTACTCCATCCCTCGCTCCATCACATTGACGAATTAACACAGACATTGGGTCGCAATGAATTACTATGTGTTCTATTACTTCTCCTTCTTAATCGAGTAACGTTTCTATGGAAACGACAGGATTTTCTTTTGGGACACGAGTATCTCCTTTCCGATGCACTATTCCTTCTTTACTCCATCCCTCGCTCCATCACATTGACGAATTAACACAGAAATAGCGTCGCTATGAAATACTATGGGTTCAATGACTTCTCCTTCTAAATCGAGTAACGTTTCTATGTAAACGACAGGATTTTTCCTTTGGGATACGACTATCTACTATCCAATGCACTATTCCTTCCTTACTGCATCCCCTCGCTCCCTCACATTGACGAATTAACACAGTAGTTGCGTCGCTATGAAGTACTATGGATTCTATGACATCTCCTTCTAAATCGAGAAACATTTCTATGGAAACGACAGTATTCTCTTTTGGGATATGAGTATCTCCATCCCCATGCACTATTCGTTCTTTACGGCATCGTTCGCACCCTCACATTGTCGAATTAACACAGATATTGCGTCGCTGTGATATACTATGGGTTTTATGGCTTCTCCTTCTAAATCGAGTAAGGTTTCTATGCAAGAGACAGGATTTTCTTTTGTGTTACGACTATCTCCTTTCCGATGCACTGTTGCTTCTTTACTGCATCCGTTGCTCCCTCACTTCGACGAATTAACACAGAAATTGCGTCGCAATGAAATACTATGGGCTCTATGACTTCTCCTTTTAAATCGAGTAACGTTTCAATGGAAACGACAGGATTTTCTTTTGGGATACGGGTAACTCCTTTCCGATGCACTATTCCTTCTTTACTGCATCCCCCGCTCCCTCACATTCACGAATTTACACAGAAATTGCGTCGCTATGAAATAGATTGTGTTCTGTGACTTCTCCATCTAAATCGAGTAACGTTTCTATGGAAACGACATGATTTTCTTTTGGGATACGACTATCTCCTTTCCGATGCACTATTCCTTCTTTACGGCATCTCTGGCTCCCCTCACATTGTCGAATTAACACAGAAATTGCGTCGCTATTATATACTAAGGGTTCAATGGCTTCTCCGTCTAGATCTAGAAACGTGTCTATGGAAACGACAGGGTTTTCTTAGGGAT